>NC_136006.1:19694999-19702499 GCF_048128805.1 Centroberyx gerrardi | reverse complement strand
CTGTATTTATTGGAAGTAGATGTGACGGATTTGGAGCGCTGACAGTGTGTGTGTGTCTTGGCCTGTCTCTATCACACACTGGCCCTGGGTGAACAGGGAGCAGTGAGCGACACAGTGCCAGCAGATGTTGCAGCAGCTGTCTTCACATGTTCTCCGAGTTAGCGTAGGCGACTGCACGAGACTCTGTCTGTTTCACATACATGCGCTGAGTCAAGATACAGTACAGAGCGGTGGTTCTTCAGCGGTTCTTCTCCTGAGCTTAGGGAATAGCTGTGGTTGGAGGGGAGTAGGGGGGAGTAATTCCTAAGTAGTCAGGGGGACGCGAGGCTTCAATGAATTTAAGACAAATGAATCATATTAGAAAGAGGCAGGATCGCAGGATGAAATGAGAGGACATCCTTTTTACATGTCAGCTCTAATGGAATCAATGAAAAATGATATTTAATCCTGTGATCACTGACTTTTACTGGCCTGAAAATGAACATTGTGTGTCTATGGTAAATTGTAGGTGGGTTGCGATGGGGTAGGGATGTAGGTCCGGGGGTTGTTGGGGAGCCCTTTGAGTAAAAAGGTTAGTACAGAGTCACACTGTAATGGCATTAAAGTGACATTAAATGCTACATAAATATTGCCAACGGTAATACCAATGGTAGCAGACCGATATTACTGCAGCGAGACTCTCAGTCTCCTGGAGAAGAGGTCATCAGGGTCAAACAACTCTCTTAGAATTTCCATGACAACAAACAGGCATCATGTCGCGCAGAGAGTGTCCTGTGTTATTAGCTGTTACAGTATAGAGCTGGCACTTTTGACAGTCCGGCCCGTAGCTCTGTGGATCCTGCTGCTTTACCACTGAGCCCCTAATGTATTTCTGCTGTTCACTGCTGTCACAGCACTCCTCCCAGCCCCCTGGGAGCACATGTGACATGTTTGTCCAAAACTCGACCCCTGCTAAAACAAAAAGGCTCCTCTGTCTGCTCCCAACAAAAAGAACAGACTGCGCCGGCCCAAATAAAGAAGCATTTAATATTGAATGAGGTGAGATAATGCACTGATGTTGAAACAAGTTGAACGTGTTTTTAGACTTTTGTTTTAGAGCGGTAGCATCAAGCACAAGAGCGCAGAAAGTGAACAGAGAGTGAGCAGCTGCCATATTTAAATTTGCTGTAGCCATAGCTTGGTTTCTTAAACGGTAGGTTGGGCCCCAAAATGGCTTGTGGCCCAACTTCCAGTGGATCTCCACATGATAAGTGTCTATTTCTGAGAGTTTGGGTCCTTGGGGAATAATTAATTCCTAATTGGGTCCCCAGCTGAAAAAGCTTAAGAACTCCTGACCCACTGCACTATAAGAACGAGTAGAAACACTGATAGAGGTCTTGAATTTTATGTGAAGAAAAGTGGCTTTGCTGTCTGTGTGATTTCCATATGGTAGCTAAATAATTCACAGGCTTCATGGCTTTCTGTCTGCGGTGTCTAAGGGGTGACAGTGGATTAAATTGGTAATCACAGCAGTGTATTTAGACAGGAGAGCCAAGCAAGTGAAAACCCTGGAGCCTAAAAGCTAAATTAATGAAGAAGAGTGTGATATGAAACTCTGTGACTCTATGAGTACATTCTCATGTTCTTATATCAACATCAACGCTCATACTGCTGCAGCATCGACCAAAACACTGCCATGACAGAGAGAGAGAGAGAGAGAGAGAGAGAGACAGAGAGAAAGAAAGAAAGAAAGAAAGAGGAAGAGATACATAGAGAGAGAATAAAAGAGAAACTGTGGCACTCCATCCTACGCCTCCTGTCAGACAATTAAAGTGCAGATCTAGCCCCCCTCCACCCCCCGCGGTAGGCCTTCTGATACAATGGAGCTTAAAACAATGAATAAATCATCTCCACTGCACTTTAAAAGCATCCCTTTTGTCCTTCAAACCATTGAAACTCTTGCTATTATTGCCGTTTAATGTAAGAGAGTGGAAGAAAGAGAGACCTGGTTGATGGGAGAGTTAGTAGAGGATGTAGCCCATGTCTATTTTCCACCACTTGGCTAAAATTGGGCTTGGAATGACAAGTAATTGGGCATATCTCAGTAGCTTCTCTCAAGCTAGTCCTCTCTCTATCCGGAGGTGAAGGGTCATAGACGCCCTGCCGCTCTGAGCCTCCAGCAGCTCGGCTCCTTCACATCTTCTCCGGGACAAAACTGCCCTATTACAGAAGACATTTCTCTCTTATGAACAATGGAACTGTCTCTTTAGAAGAGCTTCAGACAGACGGACATAGATTCAGTCAGATACAGGCAGGCAAGCAGTCGTGCCTGTGAGAGAGACTTGGCGTGGCTCAAAAGCCCGGGTGGACAGTAAGAGAGAGAGGCAGTTAGAGGCAAGGACGAGAGGCTGCTTTCGCCTCTCTGTGCCCTGCGTAATAGTCTGTAATTGTTTTACACGCTGGAGTGCTGACTTCCTGCGGGCTTCTCCGGGAATGAGATGGATTTTATTTCCATTTTCAGTTCTATGTGGATGAGTCCTGGCCCGCACTGCTAATAAGCAGATCCGCCACACTTTTAGGACTGGCTTAATTACCGATTCTTGGCTGACCTTGCTGTCTAAACTTTGCTTTAGAGCATCAATTATGGCTCGTCAATTTATATGTTAATGAACACCAGAGGCGGTGGGGAGGGACAGGGAGGGGACGCTTGTTTTCAGACAAAGTTGATGTTCCAAGAAGGAGTTACATGATTAAAAGACTGTTAAGTAACCTTGTGTTGAAAGAGAAAAAAGACATAAGATAACGAATGCCCGCAAATGCTATGCTTTTATTACAGCATGGTATGGTATCACATCTGTCCTGGGTCACATAAGTAGTGTTGTTTGCATTACATGACTTGGGATAACTGGGTTATAGTACTGTAAAGCTGCATACTGTTTCAAATAGAGGAAAATCAAACTCCAGCTTTGAAAATAACATGCTGACAAGTCACAGACTCTTAGCCGCACAGAGAATTACATCATTATCTCAGACAATGGATACTCCAAATAATTATTTGTTCTTCCCTCGCTTCCCCATTCTTCCTCTTGTCATCTGTCTTACCCTTTTATGTCTGCATTCTCTCGTTCTCCATCCTTACACACATGATTCAGGGATGGAGCATGTGTGAAGCTCTACATCGCCGCACCTGTGGGGTTCCACCGCCCATCTCTCTCTCTGTCTCTCTCTCTCTCTCTCTCTCTCTCTCCCCCTCTCTTTCTCCCTTTTCCTTGTATCCCTTTGGACCCCGGAGCGCTGATCCCGCTCCAGTCCTCTGATTAAAGGGATAGGCCTCGGTGTTCCAACCGGGAATCATCAGGAACGCTCCCATGACAGCTCCGAACGCAGGCTTTTGATTGGCTGCTTGATGTATAATTCAGGTTAGATGGGAGACCTTAATGAGACTGGCTAATGATGTTGACAAGCGTCTCAGCATTCCCACCACAGGCACACACACACACACACACACACACACACACACACACACACACACACGCACACAAATACATGTTCATGGCAGAGCTTTCAGAGTGGTTCTCATTGAGTTCCTTCCTCCTCTCACCCTCACTGTTTTGTACAGATTCTGCTTTCACTACTTTTTCTTCTTGCGATAATTCCTGTGGGTTGAAGATGGATGGTTGGTGAGCTATGGAGAGGGAACATCTAGTTCCCTGCTGAAATATTTAGCGCGGCTGCAGTGCTCAACACCGGGGGAAGGATCTAAGCTTGTTGTACGATGCTCTGAAATTTAGCTTCTCGCAAACTCTCAGCACGAGGTAAAATGCAGTAGCAAGTCGGCGAGAAAAGCTTTGACTAAAATGATGATTATTCCTGCATGTTGCTCTCACAAAACAAACAATCTCGGTCTAATAATCAGTGAGTGAGTGAGTGAAGGTGCTGCTTCTATCCAAGCATACTACTATAACCTCTAAGCAGGATTCATCCGTGTGAAAATTCCGTCTTTGACTGAACTTTGAAAAAGGTTATATTAGGATATCAAAGGTTCCAGTTGAATGCGGTGTTCAAAGACTTTTTACATTACAAATAAGGTTCACAACAGTGCCTCAGTAGCCGCGATATACTGAGTGGTTTGGAGAGTGTGAACATGGTGGGTGGTATATTGACTTCTTGGTGTGGATTTCCAGACCCACTTCTTTCTCCCCCAGCCTTGTATCAGCTCAGAGGGATGTTGTTACGAACCTGCCATCCCTCTACTTACCCTTAACATTCCCCTCTCTCGGTTTTGTAGATCTGAATAAAACTCTCCACCGCTGCTATCTCTCTGACAGGGCGGCTGATTGGGAGAAATCTGACCTTGTGGCTGTTAATGCTGTTTCACACCGCTGCACCATCAGACCATACAGAGCAAAACACAGCTGTATTGGACAGCCCAGCGTACAGGTAATGGCATTATTGTCCTGGATGACACCACTCACATTGGGAAAGATGCGAATAATAATTACTCAGATTTGTATGCTTGTCACCGGTGGAATTGATCATGACATCCAGGAGATGAATCAGCCATTTTATGAGGCATTACCTTGTTCTTGGATATTTTACGGTTTTGGCAAAATATCTAAAAACAAGGTAATGCCTTCTAAAATTCCACAGCCACCAGAACTCTTTAACGAGCGAGCAATTTTATGTTGGTACTTTCATCATCACAGATGTACATGTTGGCAATCAGTATACAATGAAAGAGCAAATGAGGCATTAAGAGAAGCTTTTGAAAAATGAATGAAACACTTTAGACAGTAAAAAAAAAAACCCTGAAGGATCGATAAAGCGGTTCTCATTGTGGCAATTTTTTTAATTCTGATTGTGTGCTCTGGCTGTCAGGGGTTCTGCGCTGGCACAGATGTGCATACCAGATGAGCGGGGGAAATGGGCATCATCTCTACAATTACAGAGAGGTCACGACCTGCTGTCACGGCAACCGCTTGGCATCCGCTTGGAAACTGCTTGGCACCCGCAACCTGCAGATTTCATAAACCTGCAATTAGGCAATGGGCATGTATCAGTCAGCACTCCCTGTGAAACATCTGCCTGCCTGTTTGGCTGTGTGTGTTTGCGTGTGTGACTGTGTGTATGTGTGTGTGTGTGTGTGTGTGTGTGTGTGTGTGTGTGCGTCAGAGTGAACGAGATCAGAGACAAAGACAGGCAGAGGACAGAGAGAAAGGGAGAAACAGTCAGAGCTCAGAGACAGAGAATCATTTTGTCATGTTGAGATATGAGTATATTTCAGCTCTTATCTCCTCAGCTCTTCTTCTCCACCGTTCAAAACCATCCTGTTTATGTCACCAGTGCTTTCCATGTGTGGCTACACTGATGATAATGCCATGCTCTATTTTAAGATGGTCATCAACTGCTTTAATAAAGTGAAATGCGCGAAGAGATGGCATGGGCATGCAAAATTATCAGTTATGTGATACTGTCTGTGTCCTAGGTGACAGAAAGCAGCAGACAAACAAGATGGAAGGACAGGCTGACTTTAATGTGAAGGTGCTGTCATGGATGCAAAGTCATTCAAAGTCAGAAAGTCTGGGCAGCTTTCACCTGATATTTGACATTACTAATAAAAATGTAGACACATTTAGACATTAAATGCTGCAGCATCAACATCCCAATCATATGCATTAATCAACTTTTCATCAGTATTTATGCACTGTGACACCACAGGGTTTGAATATAGTAAATCTAGCAGCCTTTGGCCACCAGCAAGTACATGTATACAATAAGAATTTATTAACTTCGATTAAAACATCAAGAAATATTTACAAAGGAGGGAACAGACAAAAGGCTTTTATGTTAGTGCCATTTATCTATGTGTGGTCTCACATTGCCATACCACCAAGTTTCTCAAGTACTCCAAGAAAGTCGGGGGCCAAGCCTGCTTTATGTGTAGCGAGTGTCCCAATGGGACTTCACATTATTTTTATTTTCAATTTGAACCAAGGAATTAATTGTTTCTTTATCTGATTGCATTCTAATGCAAAGTCTATTTCCGTCTGGCCTGGAAAGTGGGACACGATGCTAATTCAAGATATTGATTTTTAAAGCAAAGTTGGTCTCTTTTGAAATGATTTAGAGCTTTCATGTAGAACTGTTAAAAGAAGCTGCTCTGCATTGGCGTCTGATGGAAGGACACTGGACAATGCAGCAGAGGGAAAAATAGAGGAGTGTGGGAGTAAGATGTGGTGGAGTCCTGCAATCTTTCAGCAGTTTCTATGGCATCACTCATGCACCATTTATCTGTTGAATATTCAACAGGCAGCGTGAGTGAGTGAGCGAGTGAGTGAGTGAGTGAGCGAGTGAGTGAGTGAGTGAGTGAGTGAGCGAGTGAGCGAGTGAGTAAGCCAGCAAGCGAGTGAATGAGTAAGTGAAAAAGATGTTTTTTTTTCTCTTAAGAGGAAAATGAAGAGGAGGATTTATTTCATATCAGTCAGGTTCTATATTTTCTGCATGACGGATAATGGTCAGGTACCTACTCATACTCTAAAATGAAAAACTGTGGAGGAAGATGCGTGTGTGATGAGTTTCCTGAGCCTTAGGCGAGAGTGGTTATACAAGTCAGCCTTCCACTTTGAAATGCTTTAGTTTAGAGGCACCACATATCCTGATGGTAGGGGATATGGAGACACACACACAAATACATGTGCATGGATGCGTGCACACACACAAATCCTTGTTCAGTTATGAGGACATTCTATTGATTTGCATTCATATTCTAGCCTTCCTTTTTGTAAACTCATTAGTCCCCAACCCTGTTTCTTTATTAAAACAGAAAGCAAATCGACTAACACACACACACGCACACACACACACACACACACACACACACACACAGAGAGAGAGAGAGATAGTACAGTATTCAGTATTACACAAACAAATATTGAATCATATCATTTTAGCATTCACCATTTCTCATATGTGAGTGTCATTTTAGCTGAGTTAAGCGGTTTGTTCAGACAGCTTTGACGTGAATTTATAGAATGTACCTGCTGTTCATTTTCAACCACAAGTGGAGATGAACAAAACAGAGTAATCTTTCACTCATGTTTTTAGTTTTGTAGCACAAAACTCCTGATTTTGACTTTTGTGCAAACATATGTAAATGTTTGTAACCTATTGGCTCCAGCTCAGAATATATCCCGTGTGCCATATCAACCTACACAGCTAATATACATAACGTAACATATGAGGGTTGGAGTCCCTTTCGGTTCACTCAATTCACAATGTAAATCAAAACTGCATTTCACATAAAATGGTTTTACTGTAAATATGTTTTATCGATTGAATGCATTATATTGGTTTATAAAAGTGTTTTTGTGTCAAGCAACCTTCCTGTCATTGAATTTTTGAAGAAAATCCAGTCACTGCATTGACTGAATGAAAAGTGGATTTACTTTGACTCTCTCAACCCTGTAACACACTGTACATGTTCACACACAGCTCCCACCCCCCTGGGCTGAGCCTGGTCCA
>NC_136006.1:19690178-19694799 GCF_048128805.1 Centroberyx gerrardi | reverse complement strand
TAAAGTTCGCAGACCTTAATTTCATTGCTACTTCGGTTATTGCGGCAATCCATCGATCGGCTCTGACTCTGGGCTTCCGCCGGACAGTTGCAGCAGTTATTCTTAAAACATTCCGGTAAATCACCGTGGTGGAGATGTAATATTCATCCATTTATAAACGCTGTCGGCCAGTCGAACGGGGAAAGGCGGCGAAGTTCAGCACCTGCCACTGTTGCAGCATACGATGGATGAGGGAGAATGGATTGTTTCCTATAAACACTCAGAGACGCAATACGATAACAGTTAATTACACTGCGGGATGTGTCGCTACATTAATGGAAATTCCCATTTCTTTCTTTCTTAGACTAACGGCATCGTTTTGTAGCATATTTGGTTCACGATATGTTTGCTCATAGAGCTCTATTGTGGAGATGCCAGAGAAACCCTCTGCAGTGCAGTCTCACACACCGGCCCGCCGGCTCACTGGAGCTCACTAAGGAGAGGATTTAGATAAAGGTGTAAACGAAGCGGCAGCTTTCCCTGAAGGTAGTCTGCCGGTAAGCCTTATTATATGCCCAATCCCGTCTTTATACGCTGGATATACTGGATATACCGAGGCCGCGGTTTAACATTAAAATAGACCTAAGTTTTTTTTGTTGGTTGCGCCACAACAATAACTTCTCTCTCTCTCTCTCTCTCTCTCTCTCTCTCTCTCTCTCTCTCTCTCTCTCTCTCTCCCTCGCTTGCTTGTGTGGAAGGGGAATGTTGCGTGACCCCCCCCCGCGCACACACACACACACACACACACACACACACACACACACACACACACACGCACACGCACACGCGCACACGCACAGTGAGTTTGAAATGATTGTATGTGAGTGAATTATTGTAGTTGCAGTCTAAATTCCCTCGGATAAGACTTATATTTTGCGATTCCACATTTTGCGCATATGCTGTCAGTTTTTATTGCCTCATCAGACCATAAGATATCCGTATTGTTACGGTTATCTTACTGTACCGGAATGACAGCCAGGCTATACGCCTTATTATTATCAGCATTTTAACAGACTTGGGTTTCATGCCATTTCGACCTACAGTACGAGTTTCCCACGGGGAAAAACAGCGCGGTCCCTTGGGTGGAACCATGCGAATAGCGACGCATGACGCAGGAATCTGAGTGATGATTGATGATGATCCTATTTCTGGAAGTGCGCCTGGATCGGAATTGCCGAGCCTCTCTGAGCTTCCAGGCAACCCTCAGGAGTTATCAACCTATTTATTGTTGGTTTTTAATGTTATGTTTGCTGAACCCTGTTACAAGTCGTTTTGAAGACAGACTGGTAGCATATTGGCCAATGTGTGTCGGGCTGATCTTGAAAACATGTGCAGTTGTAGTTGTGAGCGCTTGCTCGGGGGGGGGGGGGGGGGGGGAGGGGGGGGCTGCTGGGTTGCTGCGTACACACACACACACACACACACACACACACACACACAGAGAGAGAGAGAGAGAGAGAGAGAGAGAGAGAGAGAGAGACTGTTTAGGTATGAAACACAGTTCAACTCAATAAATCCTGGCGTACCGTCGTTTGTTATTTTACGGTCGTGAGTCGGTATTCTGAGAAGACATGAAGCCCTGGTCTACCGTTAATCAGAGCAGACAGTGTTTTTTAGTTTGTCAGGTGACCTATATCTATCCATGCTGGCAGAGACGTGCCAGAGGCCGTTTGGAGGTGAGCCACATCTCCAATTCAAGTTAACCAATAGGAGATGGCATGGAGGAATATGCCTCTCTGTCACTCTGGATGTTCACTGTAATTTTTATGAACACAGGCCTAGCATTAATGAATTCCGTTGACTCATTTCTCTGTGAAGTTACAAGTGCGGCAGATAATCCCACCAGATCATCTCCACTTGCCAGCAGCGCCCTGTCATAGGAATGATGACAGGAACTGTCCGTGGTGCTGAAACAGACAGCTCTGCGTTCAACTCGGGGTAATTTTCTGTTCAATGGATACGGTTTTTTTTGAGAGTTCAGAGCACAAAACCACTGTTTTGTTTCAACTATATGTCTTTGATATTTTCAGATTATCCTCCTGTAAAATATATGTTATGCATGTATGCCATTCTGAACATGCCATAAGCAAACATATGAGACCACAGTGCATTAATAAGAAAGTATTGATTCTTTCTCCTGAGCTGTAGCCATTTGCGATAAATTGAGGGAGTAGATATTGCCATTGTCTTTTCATATTTGTATAATAATAGCATTATTGACCAGCATTCTATTAAGGTCTTTAATATCCTCATATATATTATGCCAATAAGCTTTAATGCATATTACATTTCACCCATCTCATCTCTCACATCAAGTTACATTGTTGCACTGCTCATCATGTAATGACACATTGCATTTGTGCACCCTCCATGTTGACTCTTTTTTCACATTCTCGCCCCTGCATTAGTGTTTGATTGCTTTAAATGGCAATCATCATGTGTATTGAGGGGTGTTAAAAATCCATTAGCTGGTCATCATGAAGTGGTGCTTGACTTAACCATGTGAGAATCTGCGCTGTAAAAACTGAAACATATCATAAACACCATAGCAAATCACTCCAGAATATGAACAGTATGGCAAACATTATGTAATATCTTGAGTACTAATTACCAATTAATTAATGGCTTTTGGTATCACTGCCTTTAATTATCTAAAAGAAGCCACCTGCTCATTGAACTACTCCTGTAAATCTCCATGACAGCAAATTATGCTAATCTACTCACTGAAATATATATATTTTTCTTGTCATATCTAAGGTGTGGAAAACATGCTAAAACAAACACAACCGAACAAACCAACAAACGCAAATCATAAATTAAAGGCGAAGTTGGAGTTTTGTGAATATTGCTAATATGCCACTGTTAAATTGAGGGATTTGCTACGCTCAGCCATTTTGGCACCGTAAACTGCTCCATATCACATATTAATTGTTGCATTTAATCAACATGTGCAGAAAATTGCCTTAGAGACTCCAAATTTGAAATACTGATGATTTTGCTCATTAGAAGACAAACATTTCTCTTGGCTTTTTACAGTTTCTATTTGGATTTCACAGGGTTAAACACACAAGTGGGCCATTTGTAATGTGTTGGGCACACGCCATGCCTACTTAAAGACAGTATAGGGGAACACATATACAGCCCAAGTGGAATCCCAATTGCCCCTGGGGCCACCAGAGCATCTACTTTCTTCCTGATAATGTACTGCATTGCTTTTCTGTGAACACTGTCCACTGTGGGTTTTTTTGTGTGTGTGTGAGCATATTTTTGTGATGCCAATGTATATGTAACCTATAGCAGGCCAACAGGGATTCCTCTGGCTGCTCAGTGCCCCCCTGGGACCACAACAAGGCAGTATGTTTGTGTTTTAATGACCGTCAGAGAGGGAAAGGCTGGGAGAGAGTCTTTCTGTACTGGTCCTGTGTGTCGGTGATGAATGATGTGTGCGTTTTCCCCCAGCGTTGATTGAATTAGGCCACCCCGCAGACCCATTGCTTTCCCAAGGAGCACTCGGGGGCGATCCTGTGGTGAAGTGTATCAATAAGCGGGTGGATGGAGTGTAAGTGGTGGTGCCGCGGGCAGACAGCCGGTGATGAGGAGGGGGAACGCGCTTAGGGAGAGCCCCGCCGATCACACAGCAGATTGGGTGCCCTCGGTGCTAGCGTCTGTCTGTCCCTGCCGCGGGGGGAGAGAGAGGGGTGGAGCCGACCCAGAACCGCACACTGGGCCAACTTGGGCTCAGCTTCCAGGCGAATTTAGTCCGGCTCGCTTTAGCCGTTATTTTCTTTGCATTATCTGGGAGCTTCTAACATCACCATGGGTCTAGAGGTATCAAAAGCCCTTGCTAGCGAGACGGTTGGTCATTCAGTAGAGTGTTGTGGTCAGGTGGCGGACGTGCTTCTGTTTCTGAAACAGTAGCTGGGCATCCGGTGAGCGCAGCGTTTTGATGGCTTTGTTTTGAAGGGGGAGTGCTTTGACGTGGACCCCCATGAGGCCTTTGGCAGCTGAGCTCCCACTGTGGCAGATTGATATTTGTAATTTAAGGGAAGCTGTCACACAGCATCCACCAGACGGAGAGTGCCACGGAGGCGCACAGTCGATTAAACATGGTTTGTTTAGAAATAATCATTCTGATGTGGGAGCTGAGGATTCATCTGAGGCATGCTGGCTGAAAGGTTCACGATGTTCAATTACGCACACACACACACATACGATCACATAATAATAACATGCGTAGGTAAGGAATATATAATGTGTTGTGGACAGAAGCTCTTTGCCTCTCTGTCATCAGATCATCGCTGTGTGCTTTCTGGAGAGATAGAAAAAGGAAAGGTCAAAGATTTGTGTGTGTGTGTGTGTGTGTGTGTTGTGGGAAGGTGTGGGGTGAGGATAGGGCGCTGTTGTGAGCCAGCTCATTAATCCCCCCAACACACACACACACACACACACGCACACACACACACACACATACACACACACACACACACACACACACACACACACACACATACATGCACACATTGTCTCCCATCATTGAACTATTGGAATTTACATTCTGAGTAGGGCCATGTTTCAAATGAGC
>NC_136006.1:19600178-19687678 GCF_048128805.1 Centroberyx gerrardi | reverse complement strand
TCTGAAATCCACTCAGATGTGTACAGGACCCAGCGGTGAGCTGCAAAGAAGGAAAGAAAGAAATAGAGATGGGGTCAGGAGAGAATAGACGAGACGGAGAGAGGGATGGAGAGGCAATAGGAGGAAGAGAGAGAAAGAGAGCTGTCTCTGTTGTTTCCTAAAGCAAAAACCCTCTGCCCTGTTGTTTTGTCAGCTGCAGTGGTCCGTGTCGCGGTGAAATGAGTCCGCGGGGAGTAGGGACTGTCATAAATGTTGTACTGTGTGGAACATGAGCCTCTGATGTGGGCTTGCACTGAGTACAGGATGCTGGCTATTAGAGACACTGGTCAGTAATGAGTGGGTCCCCAGTCCTAGCCGTTATGGGTCTATAAACACTGGTTCAACTTGAGTTCAGACAGATGCTGCCACAGGGTAAGAACTTATAGACAGCAAATGGCCTCCTTGTTAGAGGATGTGCTAATATACAGAATGCCTGGGTATGGAGGGCATATAGCGATAAACACTTATAACGGCAAACTGGTGATAGTATCAAATCTCCATCACCCGTTTAAAGTGTCTCACTGTGCGCTGATGTTTATTCTCCACAGGGAGCAATGCTGTTGCTTTTCACGTACTTGTTATGGTGAATTTTTACAAAATGACCACTAAGTGTTGGTGTCTCAATCTATTACACAGCTATGTCATTGCAGTATGTTAGTCGAAGGTCAGTGACATCTAGGTGTGCGTGCATGTACCTGTGCGTGTGTGTGTGTGTGTGTGTGTGTGTGTCTGTGCCTGTGTGTCTGTATGCTTGTGCACACTGTTCTGACACACAGGCCCAGTCAGTCCTGTTCTTGGCTCCAGCAGCGATCTGGCTCTCCTCCTAGTCCTGCAGCCCCTGCCATGCCTCTCTCTCGCTCTCTCCCGCTGCCTCTCCTCCTCCTCCCTCCTCCCTCCCCCCATCCCTCTCTTCTCCCTCCATCCACACACCAGTGCAGATCAGCCTGGCCAGGCCTTGGAAGGGATTCAGAAAAAAGGGAGAGAGAGCTGACTGGACCTTCCCCCCAACCCTCTCCCTGTGTGTCTCCCCGTCCCTGGCTCTCTTTTGAGATGCTTCACCATCATATGATAGTAATATGGCAGTATAATGTACCCAGACTGTAATTTGTAGCACAGCAGATGTAGCTGTGGCTATTCACAGGCCAGGATAACCATCGACAGAGCCCTTTCTGTATTTCTAGGTAAAAAAATCTTGGATAGGAACACAAACACACACCAATTCACTGTCTTGTAGTGCTGTATCTGTTCACCTAAATCCTGTAATAAGATTCAATCTGAGATAACTGGACTGTTCCCTACAGGGGCTATTCCTCTCCCTGAGACCCAGGGCAGCTGCACTGTGGAATGGAGACAACACTGGCTGGAGTACAATCAATGATACTGAGCGTGTGTATGTGTGTGTGTGTGTCCACGCTGTTGTGTGTGGAAAGGGGAATATAAATCTGTAGGTGTGCATTGTTTACTGTAGTTGAGCTGGATATTGTATTGTAGGCTCAGTGGTGCATTGTGTTCAGACAGAGATATTGGTTTTGGAGTCCCATTGTGGCGCACTATGGAACGTATAGGAGCTGAGACAAACAGGTGTGCATGTCAGGGTGAGACGCTGGAGACGGTTGAGGGCCACTGGGACGAGCTTATCCACTGTAATTCATCCGTGGAAGAGGGGGAGCGAGATGGGGGTGGAGGGGTGGGGGTGGGGGGTACAAACAATAGCACAAGATAACGAGGTTAGCCCATGTTGAATTAAACATTCTCTCAAGGGTTCCCCGTCCGCCCCTCCATCCCTTCCTCCCCCAGCGAGTCCATGTGTGATGCTTGTCCGCTCAATAAGACCTCATCTGTTCAATAAGACTTTCATACACCTGCCTTTACTCTCTTTGGTATGTATGTGTGTGTGTGTGTGTCTGTGTGTGCATACCAGGGGGACACTTTCGGTTGGCCAGCTATTGTTCTGGAACACCCACCAGTTGTTCTCATTGGTCCGGTTGCTGGTAAAGCCCATATATTCTCCCCTGCCCAAACAGACAGAATCCTTAAACCAGCATCCTGCACTCCTTGTAGACAGCCAGAGAGAAGACTTTTCCACATCAGTGCAAGTCTGTGATATACAGTCAGTTTTAACCGTACTCTGGTAAGTCGCTGTGGTGTGTTTGTGTGGCATGTGCATTTGTGTGAAAAAGGACTGTTGTTTTGGCTTCCTTTTTTGGCACGGAGAGAGAGAGAGTTATAGCAATTTCTTGGTCCAGCAGAAGTTGTCATAGATATGTTATCTTAATATTCAAGCGATGTCCCTTAACTTTACTCTTGTATAGTTGTTTGGCACATGAATGTGTTTGTTTTGGCTTATGAATGCACCGAGAGATGAGCTGATAATTGCACGATTGGCTGGATTTTTCACCTGTAGTATCTTATTTCTTATCTTTCCTTACCTATACCCCCTCCTCCCTTTCTCCACTTTCCTCTCCATTTCTTCCAGTCTCTCTATTCCCAGCCTGTCCCCAGTCAAGCAGAGAATTGATTTTTAAACAGGCAAGACTCTGGGGACCGAGCAGAGGGCCATTATTGGCCTCATTTAGGCTCTATTGCCACCACGATGGCTTCTCTAGACAATAGGATAGACTCTGTCATGGATACCAACACGTAAATGCACATCCCCGCCGAAAACCGCTCAGGCCAGCATTTCCCGTCTTCAGGGAGCTGTGCTTTAAAAAAACCCTGTCTGGTTGAGACGATGGGCCCCGGTGCCTCTCCACACACCACTAATATAGGCACATCCAGCACATTTCACAGCTGCAGGCTAGATAGGAGAGGAATATTGAGCATTTAAACCAAATCTATGGGCTATTTTCCATGCTATTTACTGCATCCCACCCTTCACATTCCGTTGCTGCATAACTTCTTGTGCAGTCTGCAGCATATGGCAATATGTTCCTACTGTAAACAGTGGCCTGCTGATCCCTCGACAGGGGAGTGTACTCCTCTATAGCAGCTGTATGTCTGGCAGGCTGCTCAACATAGGCAGCCAATCACAGCCCTCTGTCTCTCTCTCTGGGATTGAAAAGTTTTAGGAGAGCCTTTGCATTGCAAGCTATAGTGGAGCCTACAGCTTAATTGAAAAGGGGCATATTGTGCTGTGACCAGTCGATGCTGATGAGGGTAAAGGTTAGTGTGAGACTATGCAGTTGGATTTACATTCCCTCACACAATAGCCGGCGTGGGAGTGGAATCAAGCACATGAGCGGGTTTCTGAGAATGAGTGCGGCCAACACTTATGACACGTACGTACAAGTACGGCTTCCCACACAGAGTCTTGTAATCACTCCCTCCAGACAAAAAGAACAGGAACACATTTAGAGAGGTGTGTTTATTGTTTTATTATTTTATTAGAATCCCCATTAGCTGCTAAATTAAATCCTGGGGTGCTCCCAAGGAAGCAATGCAATACAGATAATCAGTGATAAGATAAGAGAATGCTTAAAATAACAATAGTAATAAAAAAGGTTGAAATCAATATCCACACCAATCCTGGCAAATGAAAGTCATTGTGTTCGACACTAGGTGACACGCAGATTACCTTTGATAAAACAAGCATCTATTTAATAATCAATATCTATTATATGGTATTTATTTCATTCATTTAACTTCATGAGAGCAAACCTTATAGTGGATAGACGACAGGAGAGAATACCTAGCTGTGATGCTTGGCTTTGGGTCTGTAGGCTATATAGGTTTTTGTTCTCTACAGAACAAGAGCAGCCTTTTTTATGGTAATCACCAACCTTGGTCTTCTCACACACAGTATGGTGTATGTGCTTTAGGGAACAAGTGCAAGTGATCATGTGTGTGTGCACGTGAATGCGCGTGGGAGCATGTGTGTGTACGGACGTGTGTGTGTGTGTGTGTGTGTGTGTGTGTCTTTCTAGTCTATCTGTCTGTCAGTAGTGGCCTGGCTGCCCCCAGTAGGGTGTGTGCACTAAATGGGTGAGGAAAGCACCAGCCCCTGCTCTCCATCAAAGACAGCATTGACTGGAACCATGAGAGCATCTCTGCAGCCAGTCAGCCTTGGACAGCTGACAATGGGCCCGAGCAGAGGGAACTAGCTGAGAGCAGTCAACAACCACTGGGGGGAAAATGCTTCACTGCCGGTGGAATGTGTGTGAACCCAGACTTCACTCACAGGGACCAATAGCTCCACTCTTGATTGATCACGTGCAAATCGCTGTAGTTTGCTTTATGACTCTTTTAATTAACAGCGTCCACAGTGAGTCCACAGTATGTGTTTGAATATGTGAATTTTTGTGCACTTGTATTATGTGTGTACATGTGCGTGTCCAGGACTAGGGGAACAGCAGAGGAGCGGATTGGCTCCGAATCTCGGGGTAATTAATCTCACTCAGTGAAGAGGTGCATGTTGGGACTGAGGCAGTGCATAGCTCACCGCCTCTTGCTCGTTAACCCTAACCACCTAAGGCCAGCCTCTGGAGATTAACGGGGACCGCCCATGGTCAAAAGCGGTCAAACGTGCTTGACGAATGCTCACTCAGCCTTCCATGAAGCTTGTTCTTTATCCAGCAGCAACGATTCGCATTAATGCTGCAAAATAATACTCGTAGGACCTGACTCACTCTGTGACACATCTGGCAAAACAGCAAGCACACATACAAGCGCACACACCAATGACACACACATACGAACAGATATACATAGTAGCATAGCCACATGAACCCAGTGTGCTGTGCCATTTACTAGCAATCCCAGCATGCATCTCTTTGACACAGTGACACACAGAAAATCCTATGCTATGACTCACTCCCTTTAGTGTGTGTGTGTGTGTGTGTGTGTGTGTGTGTGTGTCCTTATACTAGTTTTCTTTCTTATGTTGACCAGATTAAAATTCTTGAACTCGGATGTGCTTGGCAGATTGGTGGCTCTGCATGTGTGCCGATGATTTGTCAAGAAATGCACCTGTGTTTTTGGTGATAAATCTACAGCTGGCTTACTGCTGTGCAAAATAAAAAGAAGTTGTTGGCTGATGTGATGTTGGCATGAGTAAAACTACAGAGAGAGAGAGAGAGAGAGAGAGAGAGAAAGAGAGAGAGAATGAGAGTAAAAGTGAGAGAAATGCATCTGTGCACAGCTGTGCTTTTGAATAATGCAGACTTTGTGTATGTGCTAATGTCCTGGACCGTATTTCTCTTTGCCTCTCATTGCTGTGTTTGACCCCAATGTTGGACCTGCACCATATTATCAGTCAGCTTATGTTTCTCTCAGAGCAAAGCTTCGCTGGTTGCTCTGTATGTAAGAGGCTGTTCGAGCATATGAATAATGTAGTGTTTCATAGAATGGAGGATGGTATACAGCCATACATATTCTCAGAACATCAGGGCTATGATCTCAATATAGTTGAAGGGTATTTTTCCACCTGGTGAATTCTCATTGAATATTCAGCAGTTATTGTTCATGCAATATTGATCAAAAAACCCAATGGGCCTTGTCATGTGGGTGAATGAGTAAAGCTAAGTAAAAGTTAAGAAATATAGGATTGTACACTTATACTAAATACATGGGTTGTTACAATTGATTTATTACAATAATGGTACAAGATGTTATGTTATACTATATATTTTTGAAATGGAGAGAATCACATCATAATCAGAAAGCAGAGTGACTTCAAGGAAACAGTGAGATGTTTCATAACAGGTCTTTTCAGATGCACATTTTCACTGTCTGCATTTTTCTGCCTGTGGGGGCACAGAGACACTTCTAGTAAATGCTATGAAGATGTGCTTTACCTAAGACCACAGAGCAGGCTGCCTTCAAATTGGATTAAATCCCTAAATCACATGATCAATCATCCACAGCTTGCTGTGCCAAGATGGCGGAGCGCACAGCTTTCCTCCTCTGTCTTAAGATGGCACAACTGCATACTGTAGCAACAGTAGCAGTGCTGCTCTATCATTACAGCCTCACAATTGGAAATCAAGGCCCTTCGTGGCTATAGGTTCTGCTTATAATGGGCTATTCTGTGTGTCCTGTGGAAGGAAGCCTCAAGAGATAAGGAATAGGAATAGGAGAATAATTTTGACACACACTCATGCACACAGACAAACACAGATCCACAGTGCACAGGCGCGCGCACACACAGACACACACACACACAGATGCACACCACATGCACATAGCAGAGGGAGTGCGCTAGGAACAAATAGTGTGAGGTGATAATTGAATTTGGGAAACATTAGGGGAGGGAGGGAAGGGAAACGGCTATCCTGGGAGATACAGTCCCACAACAATGGCAACAGACAGTAAATTCCTCTGCTCTTCCTTCGGGGTGTATCAGCAGGCAGTGCTGGGCCATGCCCCTCATTTTCTGGTAAAAAGCAGCAGGCAAACAGCGTGTGTGTGAGATGGAGTGTGTGTGGTAGTGTGTGTGATGATGTGTGTGCGCGCTTCATGCACCACTGAAGCGTGGATATCACGCCATGCCGCTGTGTGCCTCCTCAAACACACCTGCTCCCGACGCCTCGGAGAAATGAGTTTGGCCGCAGTTAACCGCAGTCCCCTACACCAGTATTACCACAATGTCATATTGCAGTAAGAGGATATTCACACTTGAACCTAAATATTATCTCAGCTCCTACAACCTCATTCACCTTTCATTATTTCTCTACTGAGAAATAATTTTTGTTTATTTTTATTCAAACTGACACTTGTTTTATCAGCCATGCCTGTGAATTGATGATGATTTTAGAGGTTTGGGAATATAGTTTCATTAAAATATGCTGCTTTGATCGTGATGAAAGTTCCTCAGAGACTCTCAGCGACTCTTAAAGCTATGGCAGCTCAGCATCATAGTAATTACCTGTCTCTCCCATGTTGCCCTGGATACAACACAACCTAGTAGGGTGTACTGTAAATAAGACCCCTGCATTCTTCAGCATGGGGAAATCAAGCCTTTTGGCTGTGTGGGGGAACCAACTTTGAAGGTGACTACTGTATTATTTAAACACAGTGTGCGCTCCCTCTGAGCACGACAAAATGATGACAGGACCTTTTAGAGTGGGGTAATGCAAGTTTAAAAAACAGCTTAACTCTCCACTTACCAACTATGACTTCTCAAATGACTGCATCTTTTATGAGGACTAAACAGAGGCGGTTGAAAGAACTGCCGACTGAATCTGTCAAACTGATATTCACATCCATGTGCGTTAATGGCATTTTCCCAATCAGTCCGTCAACGAGCTCTCTGTCCTGGAGGGTGGACAGAAGAACCGGTCTGACCTCTGTGGCTCTCTTGTTTAGCCCTTAGAGCTTTCTTTCTTTCAGTCTTTTTGTGTAGCGGCTACAACTTCTTTGGAGCGAGAATACAGGGGATGGAGGGGGAGTGAAGAGGGAGGAGAAGTGAGGGGAGATGAGGTGTGCTGGTTGGTGGTGGGAGGTGGGGGGGAGAACACAATGCCCCTCTATGTGTGAGGACGGGAGGCTGGTGATGTCATGGCTGGCAGGACCCTGGGCCCACTGAGCTTCTGAAGGCTCGACATGCTTGAGGCACAGAGGAGCGTTGCTGACATTGTTCTGCTGGATCAGACTGTGACGGGGAGGAAACCTCTCTATCCCACAGCCAGAGACAGACAGCCTGCCACTCTGCACAAAGCATCCATCTCGACAAGTCATTTAGTTTACTATTGAGTCTGTGGGATGATGTCATTTCACTTATTTCCAGTGTAAATCAGCTTGTGTCAATAACTTTGTTGAATCGAGTGACATCTTGACATGTCTTATCATTAGATACTGTAATTTGTTTCCACAAACTCCTTGAAAACAGGTGAAATTGCATTGGAAATAAGGCAAATTACCCTCCCCATTGGCAGATTATTTCACTTGCTTTTAGGAAAAGATTTTATGACTCAATACTAGATGGGCATTTTTTGAAGTGCAGTCAGCCAGCCAGCACATCTCTATCTTACAGCAAGAGAAGCAGCTACCTAACTATCATCACTCTATCGTACAGCAGCAGACAGACAGACACTCAGTCAGCCGGCCAATCAGGAGGGCTAGGCCAGGAATGGGGCTATTATAGTTGGAGAGGTTAGGGACATTTTGCTGGTCCTCACATGGAGGAGGACTTAGGTCTTAGGTCGGTAGGCTTTCATAAACTTAATGCTGCCACAATGGTAGTAATTATATATCACAATGGTAGTAGCTGCCTCTCTCTCGCTCTCTTTCTCTCTGTGTATCCGATCTCAGTGAAATTCCCCCATGTTCACCAATTTTTCAGTCTTTTACCTGTATCATTGCTCATTTTGTAGCTGCAAACACCTCCATTCTGTTTCTGCTGTTAATATTTTGGGGCAGTATTACAGTAATGGTTGTTGGATTTGTTTAAAGGGGGATATGGTCACAAAGAATGAGGAGTCCAAATATCTGTACTGACCTCTAAAGGATTTGGACCTTTGAGAGACTATTTCTGTTGTTGGTGATTTGTGTGTGCGCACAGAGCCATAAACTCACGGTGGCTTTACAACAGCAGCCAAAAACACACATTTCTCTAGAACTGACGAGCTTATCGGCAAGCGTTTTTAAAGGCCTTTTAGCCGAACAAAGAGGCGCCAATCCTTCAGCTGTGGCATTTGCCAGAACGTTATTGGCAGAGAGGTGTTTTTCGACTGAACGTCGTTTCCTAGAAGAATGTCCTGGAGAAGGAGAGAAAGGCTTCTTTTCAGAGCGGGCCTCGCGAGTGTCGTGTAAACACACACGGAGAGAGGCTCCTTTCATTAGCTATGCTAATCTGGAGTTCACGTGACTCGCCACAGGCTCCAGGGTGCCTCCTGGCTCCGGCTCTCTGCACTGTGTTAGCCTCAGTCTCCAAAGGCCAGGGTCCCATCTTCTCCTTTCTGGTTCATTGGGTTAATTTGCTGTGTGGTCCCCTTTTCCCATATAGTTAGATTCACAAGAATGTGGATCTGACCCTGGGTGAACCTGCTCTTCTCCTTCCATCACTCTATGCTGTTAAGTTGTCTGGCTCCTCTCAGTCGCGCAGCTACTCCGGCTGGCAGCTTTGATAGATTGAGAGCTTTGATTGCCACCTCTGTCACCTTTTGCCCCATTGTTGCTGCGGTGTAAAAATTGTGTGTGCTTGAAATAAAACTAGACAACGGTTCCCTACCCAACCCATGCAGCATTTTAACATTTCCCAGACTTTGCATTCACTGAAGGTGTTTCTCCTATTACCTTGAGGTGTCCTCATTTGTTTCTTGTTTTGTTTGTAAAGCTCTCAGAGGGATTTGTCTGTCGCTGTAGATGACAGGTTTTGAAAGGTATGGCCATCAGCTAGTGCCGCACTCTAATAAACTGTTTCCTTGATGAGTGTATTTTTTTCATTTAACATCAGATTTTTACAGCAGCTCCGGCTCCATTTCAGGGGCTGGCCATTAGAGGGTAATTACTACATGTTAGACTATGTCATTTACTCCTGGAAGATGAGCAGTAGAGAATGAGCCACCTTCATCAATTAATATGATCTATGAGGCCCATGGAGAGGATATGGGATATGGATGGGATATTTTTTGTATCTATGTGAGTCACAAGGTGATAATTTGAAATTCCCTTCAACCAAGGTCTCCTCAATTTTTAATGAAGCTGGCGATTAAAAATGGTGTTTCTTACACATGTAATTATGTCTTTATTGATTCGTCAGCAACTCAGGGAATGGTATCTCATGAAATATATCCCTGCTATGATAACCTGTCTCAATTGCAATCATGAGAGAAAATCATTAAAAGAAAGACCCCCAGGGGAATGCAGAAAATGGTATTTTGATATGCGTGTCCAAGTGTGTGTGTGTGTTTATATGTGTGTGTGTGTGTGTGTGTGTGTGTGTGTGTGTGTGTGTGTGTGTGTGTGTATGTGTGTGTGCGCGTGTGGATGTGTGGGTGTGTGTGCATCAGTGTTTGTGCATTTGTTGCAGTGTTTGGGGTGTTACAGAATATCTTTACACACTGACACTCATTCTTGTCAGCAGGGACAAGGGGCTACTTTATCTTCTTTACAAACACTGACTGATAGCTCTCTCTCTCTCTCTCCCTCTCTCTCTCTGTTTCTCTCTCTCTCCTGCCATCCTTCCTCTCCCTCCTTCCCTCTGCCCTCATCTCTTCTCCTGCAGGCCGTGAGGACGGGGGGAAGATGAGACCTCCCAGCCCTCTGCTGATCCTGCTGTACGTCACGCTGTCCCAGAGTCTGAAGGTGGTCTCCAAGAGAGGCTCAGGTACCGAACGCTTCGTCTCAGCAGCTTACTTACCGTTTCCTCTGTGTTTTCCAGTTCGAAGCCTGTGCATGCACAGACTGTATGTTCACATATTTTAACGAGTGTGTATATGCATGTGTGTGAGCGTGTCCGTGTGCGCGTGTATGTGTTCCTTCCTTTATAAAAGATAGTTCAAAGAGGCGAAGGCCAGATAATTGCGCGGGATGTTCCCCTCCTCATTTCTATGTGAGTCATTCTGAGCTGTCTGATGAGCTTTAGAGATGCGAGTGCGGCTTTTTTCGCCTGTGTCTCAGGTGAAGAGAGCATGATTACTCAAAAGGTATACCTCCTGGCTAGAATTAGCTAGAATTCCCTCTATCCAGAGAGAGTGACAGCCACCAAATGATCCAATTGCTCAGTGTCTGGGTCACCAAGGGTTAATGTGAAACTCATTTTGGCTCTAAATGCCACCAAATTGAGCATCAATTGTGAACAAATGCAAAGGTCAAAATAGAAAATGGAGAGAGAAAAGATTGAAGGTAGAAACTTTGTTCATGACAAGAATAGATATAGGGATGCAGCTAATCTGTTAAAAGAATGTAAAGACAGGCTGCCCAGTGACAGAGACAAAACAAGCCTTGTGTGTTATATGGCAATTTCGAGCACTCAGTGATTACGTAGCTCAATATACTGGTTTAGTTAAGACTAATTGCCACTTGGCAGGCAACCTCATCTTACCTAATATTTACATTAAAACAAGAGTGGGTCATGCATTTCAATTATCTTCGGCCAAAATATCTTTGCAGGGCCAGCAGTACTCGAGAAGTCACTGCATGCATACACAAACCTGTGTGTGTGTGTGTGTGTGTGTGTGTGTGCGTGTGCGTTTATCTGTGTCTCTTAGTGTGTCTATGTGTCTGTGTGTGTGTACAGCAGACATGAGTGGGCATGTCTGAGGTTTTTAAAGACTGACCTTTAGCTAAAGGTTTTATACTGAAGGAAGAACACTAGACAGACACAAAGGGCAGAAGGGCAACTTATCTATGAATAATGTGCTTCAACCGGCTGGGAAGATGGTCAGTGACACAGAATACAGACAAGCTTAGCTGTACACCTGCAGCACCAAACTGAAAACCCTGCACACCAGGAGCAAACTTAAACCAACCAGACTAAACCACATGACTGCGACTGAGGGTCCATGTGAGAGCTTCCAGAGGTTAAACAGCTTAATGAATAGATATAATTACCAAATGGATGATGTGTTTGGACCAGAGAGGAGGGAGCAGTTTTCCTGACCTGACCTCCCTGTCTACTGTCCAGCTGTTCTAGCCCTCGAACTGCTAGCCTCCAGCTGCTAATGAAACACCAGATTAGAGTAGACTATGGTCATATCCAGCCATTGTTGTTAAATCATAGATATTACATAAATGTTTAAAGTTGCTGTTATTGTTCTTAAGAGGCTAAAGGATGGCTTTATGAGCATAGATTAAGCGTAGACTAAAAACAAATTACTTGAGTTCGACAACAAAATAATAATAAAAAAGAAATGTTTGTCACTCACCAGGCTAAACCCGTATCAGTGAAATCAGCCTTGTAGCTTGAACAGGCCCTTTAGACTACTTAACAAAGATCAATGGTGTATCATTGATTCAGCAATTTAGCAGTCAGAAAATCTGTTACATTCTCATTATCTAACTAAGTGATATGACTACTTGGGTCATTTAATTGTCATACCAAGCTTTGTGTCTAACTATGGTGTGGAATAGAGTGTTGGTAACACAATGAGAGAGTAGTTTAATGGACTTTATTTTTTGTCTCTTTGTTCAGTTATTGAGGCACTCTCTTTATTGATTGACTGTTTATGCGTGCGAGTGTGTCTTTGTGTATTTGTCCGATCACAGTTCTATTAAGTTAGCTTGTGTAGGGATTTGATGCGTGTGTGTGCAGATGTGTGTGTATGTGTGAGTGTATGTGCGTGCTTGCATGTGTGCATACATACATGCATACATGTGTCAGTAGCTGTGTGGCTGTATGCCTTGGTCTCAGGAGGATTCCCATATAGATTTGAAGCAGGACAGAAGATCAGATCAATCAAGTGGGTCTTCTGGGTCCTGCGGTCAAATATCGATTGCAATAGAGCAAGTACCGCCTCCCCTCTGTGGGGTCAAAGGTCACTGAGTGTCACTGGCCAGTTTGGCCACTTAATGGCCCTTTGGAAGACTCCTCTCTGTCTGCCTGCAAGATTATAAATGGAGGGAGGAGGGAAATCAGACAAGCTCATGTTGAACATGTAATGAACACACACACACACACACACACACACATACAGACAGATACACATACGTATCCATGGCCAGGCACGTGCACATACACACACATACACACCTGCATGTGTTCACACTTCCATCCACAAGGCACCACATTCACACATATCCTCCAAATTCATGAAAAGTAACCGCACACATGAGGACGGCACAGAACTGACAAAACAAATCATACTACAATTGATTTTGCTGAACATCGCAATTGTGTTATGAATTGTAATACATGTTGACGCAGCTTTTCCTACATCATTTCACTTCCTTATAAAAAAAATATGTTTAAAAAATAGAACGAGTGGTGGCAGAATGATAGGGTACTGCAGTTTGTATAAAATGAAAGTTTTTCTTTGACATGAAATTTGATTTGGTATTCTACATAGTACCTTGTGAGGGAAACTGCCTGTAACATCTTTCCCCGTAAGTTTGTAAAAAAAAAAACTGTATTCTCTTTTTGATTTGGAAATTGCAGTAGTCAATATTGCGATTTCAGTATTTTATTATACTATTATATTATTATATTAAATTGTGCACCCCAACTATTTTATTTTCTGCCCCACTGTATTCTTGTCTCCTGTACCAGTCTCTGACCAAGTGAGCAGGATGAAGGTTAGATGTCTGACAGGCGTGTGTTGAAGATGACATGTAGTGGTGATGGTGATTAATTGGCTGATAAGGCCTCCGGTGGGTAATTGTTTTCTGGTTCAAAGGTCTGGGACATTTGTCTTCATGTGCTGCTGGTGAAAGAGATTGAGCAGTTGGACTCTTATAACCTCAATTAAATGCACCTAAACATACACACCTGCCCACACACACAGCTGGACCCTTACAAATAAAGGGTTTCATGCCAAAACGCTATATATATGTGAAATAGCTGAAATTTATCAGGCGATATTTGAAAAACATAAATGATTCTGTCCTCAATAAACTATTTTATAAGCAAATGATAACTTCAATGCTAACCCATAATGTTTTTTAACCTTCATGCCAGCAGTGAATATGGGAGAGTGGGTGTCTTATTTTGGAGTAAAACTCTTCAAATCCATTCAGGTCAAAGTAATTTGTTGGCATTGGCTATTATGGAGTACCTTTTGAGAAAATGAACAAACCACAAAAGTTTGAGGAGGACTTGGTGAGAGGGAAAGAAAGTTTAAGTTTGGAAGAGAGAGAGAGAGAGAGAGAGAGAGAGAGAGAGAGAGAGAGAGAGAGAGAGAGTTTTGTTTGGATTACTGTTCTAATGATTTGTTTGTGTGGCATTCAGTATCAAATGGGAATTCTCTGTTCTTTCTGTTGGGGAGCAGGAATAGCTGGGAATTCCATTCTGTAACCTTGAATAGTTGTGAATGAGGGATCAGCTGCGAAGGCTTGATTAGCCCTCGAGAGACAATGGATAAAGCTGCTATTCAATTGATTTTCCCTCCCAGTGTCCGGACGGCATTCCCAGAGTTTGTAGCACTCCGAAATCCTATAATTATCCGATGTGGAGTCTGCTTGGGCCTGTGTTACCCCAGTTAATGAGTTTCCCTGCGGTGGGGAGGCTGTACGTGTCTCTTATTCCCTCATTCTCCGCCCCGCGCTTGACACTGCCCGTGGTTTTAATGACCAGTCAGACTCGGCAGAATTGGATATCAATTGGGGCAGATTGTTGTTGCTGGTCCTTGGTTTGTGTGTGTGCGCGTGCTTATATATGTGAATACACAGGTCGCGTGCGGCCCACATCTAGGAGTGCGTGCTCTGCTGCGGCGAATGAGTGTTTTCACTCCGGCACTCCACTCAATATGTCTTCTCGCCTCTGTGTGATTGTGCGGCGCGCTGACCAAGGCCATGCTGACACCGTGTGAGATTTACTCCCAGGGACACTGAGGAGGTCTCCAACAGAGACAAGCTGTCAGGGTCCATCCATCAGGCTCCGATTGTCCCCGCCTCGGTCCGACCTGGCCCAGTCAGACCTGAGCAGACCTGATCCAGCCTCACTGCTGGAGACTGGCCCGTACAGACCCAGACTATAATGAGAGAAGACAGGGACTCTTTAACTGGGGTCTCAGTCTGCTCACAAACCCAATTACTAGGTTGCAGCACGCTGTAAGCCACACTGAAGAATGTTAAATATGGGCAAGAACTGTCAGGCAGGACCTGAAACCCACTGGCCTACACTACACAGCACAATGAAATGTTTATGTCTCCGCTCTGAGTACGAGTAAGAGAGAGAGAGTAGTGGAAAAATAATTCCAAAGAAATAAAAAAAAAAGAAAGAAGCAGATGGTACAAGAAGTGAAAAGCACAGTGAGTGAGAGAGAGAGAGAAAGAGAAAGGAGTAGTGAGGAAATACAAAGCTTTAGAGCAAGAGGAGGGAGCATCAAGAAAGAATATAGATGGAGAGTCGGAAATGGTCCATTTATGCACTCCAAATGTCATGAGAGAGCCAGACAATACACATCACTAAACACATCCAAGGCCTGCCGACCGGCCCGCTGGCTGGAGTAATGGCTTTTAAACACAGCCTGTAGGGATGAGTGAACATGCAGCAGTGGAAAACAACACTCTTAGACAGTAGAGTGTAGGCTCTGCTCAACTGCGAGTGTGGGAGAAGCTCACACCGAGCCCAGCGGAGGCACTATACTAGATATAAGTGGATTGTTCTAGGTGTTTCAATAAGACGAGGGGTCCCGATCATTGAGGTATTATTGCCCTTCAGCGGACTCCTGATTGTTCCAAACTCATTTCAGCCTAGAATAACAAGTGGATTTGTAAAAACAGAGATGACTCGATGACTTAGTGTGAGTTCCTACAGTAGCAGAGCAGCAGAGAGAGGTACCAGCTGTGAGTGCTGGGCTAATGTAGCGCACTGCCCCATAAGCCACTGCAGTCAGCTGGCTGTCTATATACCTTGATATGACAGGGCATTGCCACCCAATGATCCCAGCAGGAGATGTCAGGGGTGTGCGTGCGCGCGCGTGTGTGTGTGTGTGTGTGTGTGTGTGTGTGCGGTGTCTGTGTGCGACTGTATTCATCTGAATGTGTGTTCATGTGTGACTTGTGATATCCCGACCTTGGCCTCTCGCTGTGTCTCTGAGCGGGATAAAAACGATACGGCCAATATTCCAGATGACTCTGCAAAGTCCCGCTCCAAATCCCCGATAAGAGCCCGTCACGGATAACCGTAAATCTGACATGGCCCCAAGGCAGTGTGGGAGATGAAGTCCGCAGAGCCGGCGCCTGAATAACCTCTCCATCAGAGCAGGGACGGGAACACAAAATGCGTACATCCAGTCAGTCAGTCACCTCATTTCTTTGTCAAGGCCCTCTCCTTTTCATTTCACAAATCACACCAGTGCAATTTCTCTGACACTTTAACATTGACATGAAAACTGAAATGTGCCTGACTATACATTCCCCCTGTCAAGCAGATGGGCTAAATGACATACACAAATAAGATATAGTGAGACCTTGTCTCTACTTGTGGCGCCTGTCTCACAGCCTCGGGTCTGTCTAGCAGCTTGTATTGAGCGTTCATTCTCAGTCATTTCTATTGCGGGAAAAGAGTATAATAGTTTATTGACAGATCAGCCATCCGTATTGACATCTGCACACATTGATATATGACTATAGGCAAGTTAAACAATTGATCACCCTAAACCTTTAACGTGACATGTCTAAAATGACGCTACCCATCGGAGAGCAGCCACAGCCTCCACCCTTGCTTCCCTTACTGTTACACCATGCTAAGCCAATTGTATTTGATGCTCATTAACAATGCTGTGCTTGTCCTTGGTGCCTGTTTCCCTGCTGTGAGCCACTAAGCAGGAATGTCTAACCAGGGATGTATTGATGATAAGTAGAGAATACAGCCACCTCTATTAGCCCCCAGACAGCTACATGGACACAAGCCAGCCCAGTCACAGACAGACATGTTTATACACATCTGTTATGCTGGCCCCTCTGCCTCTCCAACACACACATGCACATTTATGTTACTTCATGAGTATACATACAGGTGCATACATGATACGCGTGCAAGCACACAAATGTCACACATACAGTTTATTTATCCTGGGCTAGTCTTGCATCTCCGGCTGTCTCCTCACAACACACACACACACACACACACACACAAGCGCACTACGGAGGCTGTCCTCCCCTGGTCAATATCTCCTTCTCTAAATGATGAGGAATGGCCCGTGCTGCAGTAACACTGCGCCGGGAGATTGATCACATGCATACTATTGGAGATTAAATGGCTTTCTGCTGGAGAGCCAGACTGCTCCTGCATGGTGCAGCGTGTAGATAGGAAGCCTGTCTTTTTCTCTCTGTCTACATCAGCTACACAGCCATAGGATAGGCCGATGCAGTCAATCCAGTTCTGTTTTCCTGACACAATGATTTTCATAGCATGAGTATAGAAAGATATTGGATTGCGTTCGATTGCCTCATTATTTTGCTTAGCCTTAAAAGTAAGGAAGGAACAAGGCGGTGATTGTGATGTTATGTCAAAGATCAAAGCGTTTGTCAAATCATTGTATTACTGGAAGAAGCCTTATCCTCTGTCAGCCTTATCCTGTCTGTCTTATGGTTTATACCTATGTGGCAAGCCCCCAGTGTCTGGAGTGGGTAGGTAAGAGCTCTTCAGAGCAATGGGGAGGATGCGTATACGCATACGCATAGAGATAGACTTCTTAAGAGCCAGGTGGTAGGTTACAGATATTGTACTGTGTATGTGTGTGTGTGTGTGTGTGTGTGTGTGTGTGTGTGCGTGTACATAAACTTCCTAAAGACACCACGTCAGGTAGTGGTGTTGATGGGTCTCTAAACCTCTCTTATGTTTTCCCTTTAAAGAGCAGAAACCTGGTATATAACTGCTTCCATTTAATGTATGCTCAGGGAAATTAAATGTCGATGTGTTGAATATAGTGTGTTTGTGTGTGTGTGTGTGTGTGTGTGCAGCAGGGTCGGTGGGGTGGGGTGTGGGGGGGAGGGGGGTGAGCGGATGGGGAGGAATGACAAACATGCGGTGTGATGTGTGTGTGTGCTGGTCTCCACTGATAATGAAGCAATTACGCTTGGGACACACGCATGTTTGCGGCACAAATACAATGTAATCTTTAGCATGTGCACTGGTGTGAAGGTGTGTGTATATGTTTATATGTGAGTGTGCGTGCATTAAGTGAGTGGGTTTATATCTGCTTCAGGAATAGATTGCCAGGTAATTAAACGTTGGCAAATGAGGAGAAGTGCCACTGGATGCTTTTATAGACATCAGGGTAATTTAGTCCAAATTAAATGGCTGTGATATGGCCGTGGAGCGTGCACTCTGCTTGTAAAAGTGTGCTGTGATGTCTCATTCCCCAAGGGCCTCGGCTGTCTGTTACATGTTAGATCACTGGTCAGTGCGATCATCTCATTCCTCTGCTGATTGGATAATTCTGCCTGCTGGGCCTTTGCTATTGCCTGATATTGGACACAACATGACACAATATATGCGATACACACTGACATGACTGAGAGGTATGTTTCTTGTTGACGCTCGGCGTATGGCAGCTGTGTGTGTGTGTGTGTGTGTGTGTGTGTGTGTGTGTGTGATTGTCCTCACACGCCCTGGCTTTGACAGTGATTTTGACTGTCGTTGATTACACCAGATGCTTTTGGAAAGCCCAGAGGAAAGACCGCAGGCAGCCAAACTACAAAGACCAGCATTCTAGAAACCCCTCCAGGGCATTTAAACTACAATTACCCACAGCCCTCTCTCATCTCCTTCTGTCAGAGTGATACGCACCCAGCCGCTGCTGTCAGAGCTCTAAGCACATAACTGCATGCACACACATATGCATATTGCGTATACACACACACGCACACACACACACACACACACACACACACACACACACACACACACACACACACAATGCTAGTGTGTATATACCATCCCTCATTAAGCAAAGACTTACAAAAAGTGCTCTCCTCACTGAGAATGTGGGGGAGGAATCTGAGTACATCTCCAAATGCTAATGAGAGAGGTCCGCTCCAACAGACTGCTTTGTCTTTTTGTGCGTGTGTGTAAGCATCAGAGTGTGTGTATGTGTGTGCGTGTGTATGCGTGTGCACGTGTGTGTTAGCATGCGTTTGTGCAAAGGTAGGGTGAATACTAAGCACAGTTATTTTTACATATCATTATTAGCCCAGTACAGCCCCATCACCCTGACAACTACATCCCTCCCTTTCCCTTCTGCTTATCACCATAACAACTAATCTACCGTAAATAGTGCTCTCTCCCTCTCCATCTCTCTGTCTCTTTCTCTTTCTACCATCCTCTCTATCACTCGCTCTTTTTTTTTGTCTATTCTTTTCCTGTCTTTCTCTCTTTTCACTCCTCTTGTCGCCTGTTGTTGTCGCACCACCTCCCTTCTCCTCCTTCATTTCCTCCTCTTCTTTCACTCTTGTCTTTTCCTTCTGTTCAGAGTTCATTTTTCTCTGCCGCTGCAGATGTGGGTGGTTCTGGTGACTGCACAGTAACCTTTTCATTGCTTCACGTTGTCAAGTACCCGAGCTTAGACAAACTAAAGGTGGCGACTGGCGATCAATAAAAAAAGGCACCTATGAGGACTTACCCAGCAAGCTCCCCCACCTTTTGATTGTGTTAAGGCTTTTTTTGCTAATAGAGCCTCTAAGACCCCAGTTATCATTGTATATAAATATATATTTTAACGATCTGATATCTTGGCTAGCTATGTGATGCAGGTTTGTCTTTTTAGAGGCCGGGGCTGCTCTATGTCTCTGTGTTTGACTCTGTGACCTGAATGTGTTATTGACAGTGAGCTTGGCCTGACAACTTGATTGGCCTACTCCGCTCAGGGATTAACTTGCCAGCCTGACAGGCTTTTACAATCAAAGATCAAGCCAATGGTCCGTTTGGCTGAGTTGCTCTGGGATTGACTTAACAGCCTGATGTGCTAATAGAGAGTTATCCCAAGGTTGAACAGCATAGCAAGGACACACTGTTCTGCACTCCATGTAAAGCCATGAGAGCTACGTAAGGCAAGGTATTGATAAAGGGGACGACGCAGTTATCTTTGCCAACATTGCTAAGGCACTCTGAAGTAAAAGTGAAACCCGTCTTTCAAATCAATTCTTCATCTCGCATTCGCTCTCCCTACTCTCTCGCCTCTATTGTTTTCCTTTTCCTCACTCCCTCTCTTTTAATCAGTGCTGGAAATCACTAATTATTCTGGTTTTATTCTTTGTTTCCCAGATTTCCCCTCCCCCTCTCCCTTGCCTGCCTCAATCTTTTCATCAGCAGTATACGCGAGGTCACCTTTGCGCACCTCTGCCCCATTTCCTGTCTTTTTCTCCCCTCTCGCATAATCTCTTATCCTCTCCCTCGCTCTTTCCCCTGTCTTTGCATCAGAAGCTCAAGGGAGACACCCTGGATCACTTCTTACATAATCCCGCCCACTCTCTTGGACGAGCGCATGTATAAACAGCCATGTGAGTGTTTCAGGCAGTGGGAATATCGATACCATCAATGCTGACAAAATGTCACGTTTTTCCTCGTAATGGACAGATGGATTTAGCCATGTCAGACCGGAGCAAAAGTAAAGCCTGATCGACACCTCACAAGATTACAGCCCAGGCTTGTCCCCTTGAGATCGGGCTGGCATCCATATGCGAAGGCAGAAAAAAAAACATACAGGGATAAAGACACATGAATAGTGTTTGGAGCATGCCAGTTGAAATGTCACTTGAAAGGATATTCTTTTAGGCTTCATTCAGAGGCAGCTTTTACCCCACATCTTGAATTCCTATAATGTCCCTTCTTCTCTGGCCGGTTCCCATACACATGGTTCAGTGGCTTGCTGTATGTGTTTTTGTAGCCTGTGACGTCGGTACTCTTTTGATGCTGTTTGTGTGAAATGCCTCTGCCTCTCTCTCTCTCTCTCTCTCTCTCTCTCTCTCTCTCTCTCTCTCTCTCTCTCTCTCTCTCTCACTCTCTCTCTGCCTTCATTAAGAGGTTGTCTTAAGCTTCCCAGCTTAACGCTATTTACATTTCCATTATTCTACCGTTACCGGGAAGAAATGGCATGAAATCCAGTAGTGTTCAGGACATTAGACAAGCTTCATTCTCACAGCAAATGGATTTACATAAATAAGGAGGTTGATACATGGCAGCGGAGAGAGAGAGCAAAGAAGAGAGGAGATGAGGCAACAAAAGATGAAAAAAAAAGAGCATGCACGGATAGAGAGAGAACCTCGAAAATGGATCGAGGACAAGATGTGATGCAAAGGGAGGGAGAGACGAGAGAGAGTGTGTGTGTGTGTGTGTGTGTGTGTGTGTGTGTGTGTGTGTGTGTGAGAGAGCTAAAGTGGTAAATGAGAGGGGATTGTGTCGGGTTCCCTGCTTGTATAAAGTGGGCTCTGAGGGACTGACAGAGGTCCTCTGATTCACTGCATGTGATCAATACAGCTCTGGGTTCCCTCATTACTAGACCAGACCTTATTGTGTTTACCCTACAATGGACTAAGGGGATCAAACACTATGCCAGTGTGTGTGCGTGTGAGTGTGTGTGTGTGTGTGTGTGTGTTCATGCATAATAAGCCATCTTAGTTTTGGCCTTTCCTCTTGTTCCTACATGATTTCTGCTGTTAATATCTTCTTTCAAGGCAAGTCACTGTATCATATAAAATGTGGATTTACTGTATTTACAGTAATACACACTCTGGCACTTAACTGGCAATCTTATTTTAGTTTGAATAAATTTCCCTCGGGTTTAGCTCGTATTGATTGCATGAATGTTTGCCACTATTCTTGACGTTTATTGCTTCTGTGGGTTTGCCTAGGGTTGAGTGTGACACTTACTTATTCAAGTGTCTCTTCGTGTGACTGCATTGTTGTGAACGTACAATGTGTGCGTGTCTGTGCGCGTGCAGGTTTTAGTGCAAGCATTCATAAATGTGGCGATTAGGCTGATGTTGGTGTGTGTGAGAGTGTGTGTGTGTGTTTGTGTCTTTCTGTCCAACTCTCCATAGAGCCAGCAGTTCCTTTTGAATGCTAATGATAGATTAGCCTCAGGGGCTTCCTCCAGCCTCAACGCTTCTCCTCTGGGAACCTCAGCCAATCACAGGCAGCATTCCTCCCTTTCAGTCCCCTCAGCGCGCATTCCCAACCGCTCCGACCCCGAGACCCACTCTTCAGACTGGGAATAAAGACCCAACAATCGCAGGAAAGAACGCTAGCTTCCTTTTTTCCTCAGTTTCCTTTCATTTCAGTTTTCTCAGGAATTTTCTATTTGAAAACCTTGGGAATCTTTCTCTCCCACTTTTTGGTCCTGTGTGCTGGATGAACTTGTCACCCACGACGAGCCTGGGGCCCTCTGAGCAAACCGAAGCGAACTTGCAGCAGCAGTGGGGAAGGATTTGGAGAAAAGAATTAGAGACTCAATGAGCACATCAGAAACAGCTCATTTCCCAAGCACACTACTCATTTCAGCCACCTGCTATGTACTGTAGGCTCCTTGCAACATATGTCAAATATTGCTGTAGTGAAGAACACAATCGCTGTTAGAGTGGTAAGTTTAGAAGCAGATTTAAAGTACTCAGTTCCTGGATGTTATGGGATTCGCATTTTCCATTTCTTCTCTTGGCATACAAACATAAGGTCTGACGGAACAGCTTTTGAATTACAAATGACCACATATTTTACCCTTTTGCACAATTTTATTAGTGTCTCAGCTGAGCCTGAAATATGCCTCTGCCAGAGTTAGTGGCAGTATACACTAACAGCTTTGGGAATACAAATGTAATAGTAGAATTTCCTTCCTCTATGAATACATCACCTGTCTGTTTGCCTAAGTCAGGAATATCATTCTATCTTTTTGAATCCCATTCTTACAATTTCACGTCTTGGCAGGGAGGGGTAAATGATGATGGAATGGCAAGAGTAACTCTAGGGCTTTGACTGTAATAGACACATCTCCTAGTCTAATGAAAGGTAAACAGCATGGCTACACAGGCAGCAGGAGAACCGCTGTGTGCACAAGAGCTGAGTACACAGGCTCTGCATCCACTCTCCACACTTTGCTCTGTTTGAGCGTGGGGGTCAAAGGTCATCCTCTTTACACACTGGAAGATTGAGATGAGAATTTTGGTGTGTGTGTGTGTATTTGGGTGTATGTGTGTCTGGGGCGCAGTCGGTGTGCTTTCCATCAGGCCGATTTTAAAATTAGAGATTACAATCATCTATTTCCTGATTTTTTAACTAATGATATTTGATAATTACCTTTCATTCTTCCAATTTGATTTCCCCATCCCTGTTTTATGTTTGGTTTAAGACCAAAACAGACCAATCAAGTTAACAGAGAGAAATTCAGCCCACAGCCTCGTCTTTGTTCGCTGTGATTTTCAGTTGCTCTTGATGTACTGTACTCATCCCTTAACAGGACATGTGCCTGCTGTTGCTATCCATCATACAGCTGAAGTGCCCTCCCTCCCCATGTTGGTGTTGGAGCAGACACTTTCATCATCCCCATCTAAAGCTCATCATCACTGTGAGAGAGAGGGGAGGGCTGGGAGAGTGGAGTGTAATGTTGGAGGTGCAGGGGTGAAGGACAGCTCCTCTCCACAGGGACACACCCCTCCCAAAAGAGCCCTCATATCCCTGATCATGTATTCAGTCCACCTCTCTGTCCCTCTCTGTCCCTCTCTGTCCCTCTCCATCCCTCTCCATCCCTTTGCTCTACTAGGATTCATTCATCAATAATTGAGCTTGGAGATTTCAGCCAAATTAGCTGAATTATTTTGAAGCAGCTGAATGCGTGCTTTTTGCTAATGGGATGGTGCTTTCGGGCAGATGTTTTATTGAAAAGGAGGAGGTTTTAATTCACTTTAAATTTTTGATAAGTGGTGTTATACTTAGATTATAGGCAAACCGATTTCCCTACTCTAATGGATGGGAGAGCAGTTGGAACAACTTCACGACAAACACAAAATGTTCTGGAGCTTAAGTACATTGCCTACTTCCCATAGAATGGGACATTTCTGTTTCAGAAAGATTGTAAGAGACAGTAATGACTATAATTGCCTGCCAAGGCTCATCCACATCCACAGCTCAATAAACTACTGTTTGCATCTGCTTCCCTCTAGTGAGTCTTCACTTTATCTCTTGTTCTCTCTTTCCCTCTCTCTCTCTCATTCTCTCTCCCTCTCTCTCTTGTTGTCTTGATGTTAAACTGCCATAAATCATATTAAGGTTCAGCCACAACTTCCATCCTCCCACACCCAAAGCAGCTCTCTGTCTTCGATGTTCAACTGTTTTCAGCTGTGTTTCCCCAACCTCTGCTGCTGTCCTGAGCCCCGCTGTCTCTAGTCCCAGTATCTGTCTCTCCCTCCTGTCCAGCCCCTATCTCGCTCTGCAGTCCTAACCCTATCTCAAAGCATCCTGCCCTGTATCCCTAGCATCCAACCCTCCCACCACCCGCCTGTCTGCTCTGCTCTGTGTTTGCGGTCCCGGGTGCATTATTGGCATGATAGAGCAGGGCACAGCTGTTGTGGAGCCGGGCAGAGCGGGTATGGGCACTAGTCCAGGCCTGCCGGCAGCTGGATTAGCAGTGCAGCCATTAGCATCTGAACTCCTGTAATGTGACAATATGACAGGGATTACTCCATCTGAGGGCTAGTGGCCGGAGATGAGAGGGAGAGAGGGGCAAGCTGGGAGAGCAGGAGGGAGGTAAAATGCAGACTAGGAAAACAGGATGGGAAGGTGAGGATAGGGGAGAGGGATTATCAGATGCCGAGCAGAAAAAAGGGATGCTAATAGAGAGAATGGATAGGGATTGGATAGAGCTGAGGTGGAGAAGGGACAGAAATATGGGAAAGGGAGTGGGAGAGGAAATGGGATTATGCATAACAGAGAGCAAACCTGAATTAATGAAGAAAAACTAGTGAATTTGTGCATGTGTAAGTAAGTACTATATAGGCATTGTTTGGTAATGTCCTCACCAATTCTTGCACATTTAAATTTAAAATGCTTTGTTGGCAAGAGAGCCATCTTGTAAGTTTTTAACAGAGACAGCCAATTAAAGGAAGGAATTTAACTATATATATACTTACTTATACACTGGGCTGTAGTGTGTGTGTGTGTGTGTGTGTGTGTGTGTGTGTGTGTGTGTGTGTGTTTGGGTATGACTTAAGTCACTTTTCAGGGACACACACCAGACTTAAGACCAGTTGATTGGGGACGGCTTGTGCAATTGGGGACAAAAGCCGTGTCCCCAATTGGTAAAAAGCTGATTTTTGGGTCAGTGGTTAAGGTTAGGGTTAGGTTAAGGTTAGGGTAAGGGTTAGGTTTAGGCAAGTAGTGGTTATGGTTAGGGTTAGGGTAAGTCTCCAGGAAATGAATGTAAGTCTATGTAAATACCCCAAAAGTGACTTAAGTAAGTGTGTGTGTGTGTGTGTGTGTGTGTGTGTGTGTGTGTGTGTGTGTGTGTGTGTGTGTGCGCGCGTGTGTGTGCGCCTGTGCATTTTGTTCATAGAATGACAATGGCATTGCAACAAATTAAATGTACATTTACCATAATAGCCAAAAAGTACAGAATTATTCTATTGTTTTGTTTGGTATCTAGAAAACATACAGTTTTGGGAATAGCTAGTTTAAGCTCCATAATACAAAATAAATATTGGTTTGATTTACTTTTTAATTCTTTTTGGTTTGTTTGTTTTTTCCATTCATCTTGGATAAGCCAGTGGATTTGGAAAAGCCGCTTGTTAATGCAGTTCTTGCTGTAGCGAATCCTCACTTCGGTAGGTTTATAGCTGAAAGGTTATCAATGCATGTTAAATATGCATATACTGTAAGGTATGATGTGGCTTCAAGGCTATGCATGATATGTCCAAAACAAAACTGACATGCAGATATTCAATATGCAGATCAAATATGCAGGTTTCTGTTCTTTTTTCATGTGCACACATTACAATAAGAGAGAGGGAGAAAGACAGCAAGAAAGAGAGAGGAGAGATAGAGAAAGACAGATGCATATGTACTATTGTATGGTACATTTTTTCAAAACAAACAATTAATCATCTCAATATAGCTGAATGTATAAACTGTTGTTTGTTGGTATTGAGAATTTGCATTTTAGATACTGCTTTGGCAATATTGTTTCTGATAAACAGGCAGGCCAATAAAGTAACTGAATTAAAAAAGCGAGAGAGAGATGGAGCTGGAAAGCGAGAGGGAGAAGAAGTAAAAGGAGAGGGAGGATATTGAGGCATACTACGGTGTAGTGTATCTACCTGGATAGAGGGAGGAGAGTCCTGCTCAAGAGAGATAGAGAGTGAAGGGTTTAGAGAAAGACAAGATACACGCTCCGGCTGATCCTGAGCCCCCACTGCCACTTCAACACTCCTTCCCTTGAAGGGAGGCGATCACCGCTGACCCCTCCTGCGGAGCTGGCCTCTAGTTGCTGTGGTAACCACCTGTGCTTTTGGCCTGCTCATCCACAGTTAAGTGGCTCAGATGGACTTTCACACCAAATGGCCCACGAAGGTCCTGCACTTTAGCTGATCTCTGATCGACTTTACAGCGGTTCCGGTTGAAATTCCTATAACATACCTCAGGTATTTCAGAAGTGGGAATGATCTGGGGCATTCATGCAGCCTCCTCTGATTTCTGTCACTAAACACGTGGATATTTTGCCGTTTTATTTTCACAGATGATAAAAGAAGAGGAAAATAGTCATTGAGACAGAACAAATCCCAAAGGTATGACTTAAAAGAGTTTGCCAACTTATTCTTGGAAGGGAAATGTGGTCCTTAATCCCCCATTTTTACAATTGTTTCATCTTAGTTTTACTATACTATGTTTTTTGTTTGTTTCTTTGTTTGGCTGGGAAAGTTTTTGCTACAGCTTGTTAATACCGTGGATCCTTGTGCCATAAGTCTTTGTGTGCGTCCACTATCAACATGTTGGATTGACTAAGTGGGTGCTCAGATGCATTTAATTGATGATTTACTGAGACAGCCATGAGCTACCAGCGAGGAAGACTGGTGGAGAAATGAAAGGGAAGGAGTAAGAGAGGGAGCATGAGAGCGGGAGCACTAAACTGATTACTGTCGTCAATCACTTTGCATTTGCTTTGAGTAATTAAAAACAGTGCTAATTAAATAAGGATCAGCCATTGGCAGCTCATTGGTTATTTTAGCCCCAGTGTATCCTGGGGGCAGACATTAGTCCTCTGCCCTTCACTGTTAATCCTCTCAAACACTTGCTGGGAGAACAGCGCTACCGCTACACTGTAAACAGCCTGGCAGACAAAACAATGACCTGCAGTGGTGTGTCCGTATTTCAGCGTTCATATTTTACCTTAAGGATCTCTGTCTGATCACAAATGATGAGCACTGATGAGACATAATTTTGGCTACACTTTCATGGCTTCTTCATGTTTTTATGGTGAGAAGGCGGAGATGCGGTTTGCTACAGATGTCTGTGTCATGGCTTGGTCCAGGCGTAAGATAACCCCTGCCCAATCGTTCCCCTTACCCCCCTCCCTGGCTCTCCTCCAGCCTCACCCAGCCCGAGCCCGCAGCCGCTGGCCCACTTCCCTGGTTCCCCCTGGGCTGAAGTGCTTGTCACAGGCAGAGCTGCATTAGATACAATGCTCCATTACATCAATAATGGATAGGAGGCTGAAGGAGGGAGGCCCAATAGGACGGGACAGCTCGCTCAACAGGAGATGACAAGATGCACTGATGGGGAAAAGTGTGTGTGTTTGTGGGTGCTCACGTGTGCACATGCGTGTTTGCATGTGCGCTTCCATACTGGCCCGGTGCTGCGCTCTGTGCATCAGAGATGGATGTGAGAGGTGGGAAGGTTATGACTACCAGGGAGGGGATTGTGGGATACTGAAGGATATTGACTCAGTGGTTTTCTGCTACGATGGCACCATTCAGGATCAGAGTGACCCAGTTTCCTCAGAGCCCATACATTTTAGATAATCCCTGAGGAAACTGGGTTTGCAGAGTCTGCCTCCCCTGCATAGTGTTACATTTGTAGTATAAGCCAGGTAGAAGCAGGGACACAAAATGAGGCACTTAAACGTACATGCTGAATCATGCACGGCTGTGGTAAATAGAGGATATTCATTTCCCTCCCTCCCATCAACCCCCTCCTTTTGCTCTTTCCTCCTCCTCCCTTCCCTTCCTCCTTCCCTTCTTCTTTTCGCTGGTTGAAGTGGTTATGTGGCTTTATGCGGCAGCCATTTAAATCATTACCTTACCCACATTGATCCAGCCAGAAGGTAATTGGCTCAATCAGGAGAATTAAAAGCCAGGGCGAGATGGAATAATTCAGCTCGCAGATCAAAAGAGGAGAGAAGAAGAGAGAAAGTGAAGAAGATAGAAGGGAGGGGGAAAAGAGGAATGCTGATATTACCAGGATGAATGGGGAAGTGAGCACAGCGAGTGGAGGGTGGGGTAAAAAAGATGGAATGGAATATGAGTATCAGCAAGTGAATGAGAGGGACAGTTTGCCGGTTGAAAGACAGAAAATTGAACAAGAACATAATGTTATGATACACAAAATAATTCAGTGGGAGCACTATGATTACACAGAGAGAAAAGGATTGAGGTGGAGAGAAAGGTGAAGATGGATGAGAAGATGGCTGTTCTCTAGGGCCACTCGTCTTACTCCACTTATATTATGTCAGGACACATTTTCATCTTTGGTAAGTGGAAAACATCCCCTAGTCTCCTGACTGTCTTTATCTGTCTGTCTGTCTGTCTCTCCCGCTCTCTCTCTGTTTCAGTTTAGAAATACACTCAGACAAAGTTCACCCCATAGCCACAATACTCCTTTACTAATGTCATATCAAGTAACTTCTTAGGATTTAAACCTTACCCTCCATATGTCTTCTCTGCCCAGTGTCATGACTGCTTTTTTCGGTCTCCCTCTCTCCTCCCTTTTTGCTCCCTGTCTGAAAAGAAAGCCAGCAGTAGCCTATTTCCATGCATAACACTGCAGGCTGGTCTGTGAAGCTAAGCAGGCCTTGCCTTGGTTGATCCTTCAATTGGAGAACAGATGGCGGCGGTAACGGTGTTGGAGAGCCAGCAGGAGGCGCTAATTCCACTGGGCTGTGGCAGAGCCCCCCCACCTGTTCTGATTCAGGAAGAAGTGGCTTCCTTTGTGCAATGAAAACTGAATTTCTGACTCTGCGGTAGAACAAAAGTAGAGTCCGCTCACTGAAGGCTGCTCCCAAGGTATGCGGATTTATTAACAGCAGCGCATGTGTGACGTTTTGAGCACACTGTTCTTCATCAGACTTGTTCCCGTGCCTTGTTTTTCTGTCCGATACCTGGTTTAGATTGGGATGTGCATGGTTTTACTCACTTTGTGGTCACTGAAAAGCTCATGGCACTTACAACACAAGAAAGGGTGATGCCTTGGCCTTTAGTCCATCATGGTCACCTCATGATCTTCTGACTTGAATCACTGCTCACTTCTCCATTTTGATAGGTGGTAGAGAGGAGCATTATGACAACAATAGTCAGCAATGCTATGTTTTATCAAATAAAACATACCGCCATCATGTGAAGAGTTCAAAGCCCACAGGAAAGCCTTAACAATACCAATCTATATTCTAGTGTCAGCAGTAGTATGATTAGTATGCATGTAGTATGATTTGTAGGTAGTATGATTTGTTTGGAGTTGCGTTCCCTGTGTGTGTGTGTGTGTGTGTGTGTGTGTGTATGTGTGTAGGGGAGTTTGATTCAGGGTCCCAGCAGTTGCCGTGTAAGAGCCACAGAGGAGCACACATGACAGAGGCATTACCCCCAGGCTGAGTAGGATGAAAGATGAAGGCGTGTGGAGAAAAAAAGGACAGGAGGTGGGGGATGTAGCGTGCAGGGATCACTCCGTGGCAATTAATGATGTAAATTCTTGCTGTGACATTTTGAAGGCCATGAAGAAAAAGGGAGCGGGAGGGAGGGCTATATGGGAAAGTATGTATGTGTGTGTGTGTGGGGTGGGGGTGGGGGTGGTGGTGGTGGAGAGAGAGAGAGAGAAAATAGTCACAGTTCCTCCAGACCTGCGGATAGGACAGAGGTTCCTCTCTAAGCATCGATAAATGAAGGCCTTTTATCCTATCCTAATTTCCCAATTATCATTCATAGTCATTCTATGGAGTGATGATCGGTGTGTTGGATGGATGAAGAAGTAAAGCTACTAATGGCACACTTTCTCTGCTCCCTGATCATGACTCTATGATAGTATTGTCTGTTACCACCAGATATAGAGCAACCTGTATCCCACTGAATTTACTGGCAAGAACCCCAGGATTGTCCAACTAACTCACTCTACCTCTCACTGTTCTGAAGTCATTCAAATGAAAAGCGATGGCAATGAAGAGGCTTTGTCCAATAAACCTGGCTTTTTACATTTACCTTTTTACATTAAATTAACAATTAATACGATATACTATACATTATTAGTGTGTGTTTGTCTGTGTCCCTGTGTATATTTAACTAAATCCTCCTATTTGTCTGAAATTGGCTTTTCAGTGATGTTTGGGATGTTTTGGGGGTGTATACCTTTTGCTGTGTCAAGTGCAGGAAGTCATAGTAACAACAATAATGGCGGAGAGCAGTCAGAAACGAAAGAACAGCAAAGCTCAACATGCAGCCGACAAGATCCGCTCAAAAACACGGGTGAACATTGGCATTGCTTTTTTTTATGGCTTTGCTTTTTTCATGCAGCATGCAGGGGGAGGAGGGCGGGACTAACAACACACTTCCTGCCTCAAAGCGAAAACTGTAGCTTTATCTATCCAAGTACAGTAGCACTGATGATCGAGATTCATGCAGGGAACCGGGCCTTCTTAAAAAAGTATTTTAGATGGCTATCTGACTTATCTTTCATTTAGGGTTATTTCAGTCCATCCAAAAAGCTCTTGCCTCATTGCTCTGGTTGTTAAGAATTTGGAAACAGATGCAGAAATTGGAAGCCGTTTAACTGGGCAGATGCTTTCATGTGCTGCAGCTCCAGTTTCTCCAAAGCGGGCTTCCTCCGGTGAGTTTCTGCGGCGGCCTCAGAGGAGTCTTCCTGTCGACTTAACTGCAGTCCCAGTTGTCCGTGCCAAGCTGCCAGTTTTCTGCTTCTTTCTCCCCGGTAGAAGCGTCAGATGAGCCCAGCCCCCCTGCCGCGTTCCCCTGGCTGCCGTGCACACTCCCACAGAAAAACTCCTGGGGAGATGTCTGCGCCTCGAAAAAAACATGCAGCAAGGCTGAGAGAACGAGCACGATAGATAGATGAATATATAACACACATAAACAGTTGCTAATCCACACAGGCTATATGAGTCTTGATAAGCGAGTAAGTGTGTGGGTAAGTAGCTGATTGTAGCGTTAAATGTAATGTACACAGGCATGTTTATGGATGGGCTTTAATCGATGCTTGTAATTACCTCCTGAGTAAATGCATCATCGGAATATGTTTGTTTTCAATTCAAACCGTTTGTTTTGTGTTTTTGGTAAGAGCGCCCTCCCCTTATACTCACATGCTCACACACACACACACACACACACACACACACACACACACGTACAGTATCATCTCAATAAGACAGCATGGGACTGTCAGGGAAACATAAAGAAGGAAAAGGTTGGTGCAGGAAACTGAAGCACAACTCCCTTCCTTAACATGGCACATGCTAGGCCAAAGAATCTGCCTGCTGCATATTTCATGCAGCATGCTCCTGCTCTCCCTCTTATATATGCGTACAAACACACACACACACACACACATACACACAGGCACACACATACACACATGACACTCAACACAGATTACTCTCCAGGGTTCTTTTATGCTTTAGCAGTGCCAGCAAAAATGTATAAAAATGAGAACCAATATAAGTATAAAACTTCTGTTCAGTCATCAGTTTAACTTGTCACTGGTAACGGCTCATGAATCACGGACATGGTTCACGCATCACACCCATGTTCAGATCGTACCCATGCGCAAATTTGCATATGAGATTAGTGAAAGCTGCTTGACCTCTAACCAAGGGCGTGATGGGTGGTGGAGGGACGTGATGTGGAAGACGAAGCTCTAAAATACGAGTCAATTTCCTGTGGGGCTTATCAGAGGCTGTTTGACTGGCGTGTGAGCGGCGAGCGGCCGTCAGTTGTCAGGATTTAAACTTAGAGAGGAAATGAGACAGTGGGGTGTGCTCTGAATATCCCACAATGACAGAGAGACAGAGAGGGAGGGAGAGAGAGAGAGAGAGAGAGAGAGAGAGAGAGAGAGAGAGAGAGAGAGAGAGAGAGAGAGAGAGAGAGAGAGAGAGAAATCCCATATCCCAAACTGTATATCCCCGTTAAAAGGAATACATGCTTCAGTGTTATAGACAGCATATACAGACCATCTAAGTAGAAGTGCATGGCTAATCTGTAGTTGTTCTCAGTTGGAGCTTGCTGGCCTGTATGCTAGTACTGTACATAGCTTTCCCCAGAGTGTGTTTTGAACATATCCAGTACTGTACTGGCTGTGGTGGCTGCATCAGCCTGTCTGGATGACAGACACTTCTTCCTCCCTTCATTAATCTCCATTTAGTTCTGCACTGGAGAGGAAAGAGAGAGGGAGGGCGGGAGAGGGAGGGCGGGAGAGGGAGCGTTAGACAGGGGGAAAGGGGGGAAGAGCGAGATTAAAGATATGGTTGGCCATGAAATCGAAAGGAGATGGAGGATGGGGGAAGAGGGAGAAAGGAGGGAGAAAGAGAGAATGAGGAGGAGTGCGGTACATGGAGGCCTGCAAGATGGAGAGAGTGGGGAAAAAGAGAGAAAGGAGAGGTGGGGGTGGGGGTGGGGGGGCATAGAAGGGTCGAAGGAATATAGGTATAAAATGGAGAGAAAATAGAGGCAGGAGAGAAAGGCGAGAGAGAGGGGGAAAGGGAGCCTGCTGTTTGATCTTTAACAGGATTATTTTTCCCTGCTGTCCTTTTATTTATTTGATTTTTCCTCATATTTATTCATATGTAAATGCCTTACAGTGGCTGTGTGCCAGCGGAAAGCCATATCGGAGCTGAGCGCTGCACTGAGCCCACCCTGTGACTGTGCCTCTGGTTAAGTGCATCATCGATACACACACAGCCATATTGGGTGATCCTGATGGGATTTCTATGGGCCTCTGCAGCCCTGCAGTAGGCCAGGATTCAGACAGGCCTGCAGAGGAGTACAGTTGAGTGCTTAACTGTGTAGTTATGGACTCAGCATGAACAGCATTTTCAGTGCTTTTCGAGTCCTTTTATGTTTTAACAGCTCGACCTTTAGAACACAATGTTGGACCATGTGGCCATCTGTTTGTTTGTTCTCTCTCTTTTTCTGCATGTGTGTCTGTGTGTGTTTGTGTGTGTGTGTGGATCGAAGGACATGTTGGTGTGCTGGTCCAGCATGGTGCTATGGGTACAGGTCTCTTCATTTTCCATTAGCCCTTATTCACGAACACAGAAACAAAGCCAAGGCTAGCCTGTGCCCTGGCATTTATTTTGATGCCCTTATTAAAAGTGAGGGCTGGGGATGTGTCGGGTGTTCAGCCGCGGGGTTGATGGAGCTTTTCCATGCTCCCCTCTGTTAGAAGATGCAGGGACGAGCCCAAGGCTCAGCACTAGAAGCTGGATGCTCTACTGGATATCAATCTGGTCTTTCTCTCAGATTATATAAAGTCTGGCTCTGCAGATTGTTTATACTGCCGTCACTGGAGGACAATACTCTATCTCTGTTGCCTGTAGCCCAAACAGGCTGTATTTATTTATTTATTTGTTTGTTTGTTTTGTTTCTTTATTTTGGTTCTTTAGGCTGAACGGTTGACATTTTTAGGATACACAGGATGTCCCATACTGGGGTACTAATCTCTTATATATATTATATATAATCTTGTATATTCTCATTGTGTGTGTGTGTGTGTGTGTGCGTGTGTGTGCACGCCTGTGTGTGTGTGTGTGTGTCTGTGTGTGTGTGCTTAACCCCAAAACTCTCTCATGTGGGATGTACAAGGCCAGCATTCCGGTCAATAGGCAGAGGCTGGATGGGCTCCGTCCCCTGTGATACAACTGTATGTTTCACAGATTCCCTCAGATATTCAGTATCGACCTCTTTTGAATAAGTAAGCAGACCCACATACTGTACGTACACACATAGCTCCATGACCTATAGACCTATATGAGGGACGGCTGGTGTACAGACCCACAACACAGATGTGTGACAGCTTCACAGATGCTGAGGCCATGGACCATTATTGTAAGGAATTTTTGTATGTGTGTGTGTGTTTGTGTACTGTGTGTGTGCCAGCCTAGATTCTTCATGTGTGTATTGTAGCACCAGTGAGGACCATAGCCATTAGAACCGTATTGCAGTTTGTCTGGTAGGGCGCTCTGGGCCACAAAATGCAATTAGATTCTAGTATAAAATATTTATTTCCACAACACCTACTGTGCTCCAGAGAGGGGCCCTTACTCACTCTGCACTTAAATATGAAAATAGTATATGAAGTGCATGCCTGAGAGAGCAGCAGATACAATTTCTCGGGCTAAGCTCTCACACTGGCTCTGTGTGTATGTGGGCACAGCTGAGTGCATGCACATAAATGGGTGTGCATGCTCATAGATGTGTGGACTTTTGGTGTTATTACTCCCTGACAGGATTGAGTCCAATATGCTGTATTGTATTGTATTGCAATGCATTGTATTGTATTGTGTAGTCCTGGGTCAAATGACTATTTGAAATGGATTTTCTTTCTTTTTTGTGATTTACTGTATTAATAATGTTTTGCACCATGATACCAAATGGATAAGCCTAATGTCGGGGTACCAACTCCAGTCATTCACATTTCTAAAAGACTATACTACAGAGAGAAATACTACAGATGGCCCAGTTCTGTTTTGTGCCATGTCTGTATGTATGTATGTGTGTGTGTGCGCGTGTGTGTGTGTGTGTGTGTGTGTGTGTGTGTGTGTGTGTGTGTGTGGTGTGTGTGTGTGTATGTATGTATATATGTCTGTATGTATGTATGTATGTATGCATTGCAGCACAGCCAGTTAAATATAAAGAGAGCAACTATTTCCTTGATTTTTTCAAATCTAACAACCCTGGTTTCACAGAAAGTGAGCCGACTAGGAAAAGCTGAGATAATTCAATTCTAAAATTCCAAAACAGCCGTCAATTGACTGCGGCTTGGCCTTTCTATTGTTAACACAAGCTGCAAGGTGGATTTATGTGGGGATACTTAAACTTTTTTAGCCCAGGAACGAAATGTGGAATTTAGTCTGTCAGCTTGGGATACTCATTTTGGGTCCCAACCCCTAAGGGAACAGGGATTAATGGATTGTGGCTTTCCTCCTCCAAGCTGCCATCCTCTTTACTGTGTACTGAACAAGGAGCGTACAGCTGCCTCTTCTCACCTCTCCTGTTTAGGGCCTCTTATGGCTGAAGCACTCAACAACCCCGGCAGAACACAAACACTTGTCCGCTGATCAGGCTTTTGCAGTGATATCTAATAATGGCCTGGCCCTTGTGCGGTGCTCAGTGACATTCACCATTGGCTCTACATTGCACATACAGTATGTTAATAAGTAGAGAGACAGGTGAACCCTGGCCCTGGGAAGCATATTGTGAGCTTGTGAGAGAGACGGTCAGCAAGCTGCCAGCTACTTCTACACTCCTCTCTCACTGACCCTCACCATGTGTGTGTGTGTTTGTGTGGGTGTGTAAGTAGGTGGAGGCCAAATGGTAAGAAATGAACAATATGGACAAAAATTATGATAAGAAACCAAACTCTGGATAACATACCAGAGAGCTCTGAATGTGATTTAGTTTTCACTAGAATGAGTAATGAGATGGAGCATTGGTGTAACAGATTTTAAAAATCACAAGGTCAACAGGGGTTGTATTGTCTCCCACTCATGCCAGGCATGTTAATAGCACCATACCTGTTCTAGTGTTAATGATCTGTTGAGTAGCGGTGTCTCTTGAATGACTTTTATTTTTCAATTTACCTCACTTTAACGTTGGGCAGTAACCAGGGGAGCTGCTGAGATACAGTCATTAAATACGAGTCTATTATTGTAAATAATTTTTACACCCTAAAATACTTTGCATTTCATGGCATTTCAAAGCATCAAAACGACTTTACAGTGTTGGACTGTTGGTCTCTTTTATCCCCATCTGATTGTTACCTCATAAAAGATGTATTTTTACAGCCAGGTTTATTGTACAGTCTGAACTTTACTCCAGAGGATAATTGTGGTTGTTGTGGGCTTCAATATGGCTTTCAATTTATTTGTGGTGTGAGATAGTGTGTTTGTGTTTGTGTTTGTGTATGTGTGTGTGCGTGCTCACATGTGTGTGTGTGGGGTGTATGTGCTTGTGTGTCCCTGTGTTCTATATGCTTGCCTGCATACATGTATGTGTGTGTTTGGGTACATGTATGTGCGCATTGGTATTTGTGTGTGTGCATATATGTTTGCATTTGTGCATGGGCGTGGATACTGTATGTTTTGTTGCATATTAGTGTGTGTGTGTGTGTGTGTGTGTGTGTGTGTGTGTGGGTGGGGGGTTGTGTGTCTGGCCTGCACTGGGAGGATTACTGTAGATTTACAAGGCCCGGTAACAATGAGCAGACCCACCCCGGGGACCCATACTCAATCACTATCACAATGAAACGCTGCTAATTCCTATTAAAAGCTGCCGCACAGGCACTGCCCTCCCTGCCATCCAGGCCGAGGGAGAGCGAGAGGAGTGCGATAGAGGGGAAAAGAGATCTATATTGCAGAGGTCAGAGATAAACGTGTGCGTGGGAGAGCATGTGTGCGACAGAAAGTATGACAACAAGTTTAATCCCTGTTTCCCCCTGTTACTCGATTTCCGTTTTAAGTTTCCATAAATCACTCTTCTCTCATTGTTTTCTGGCTGTTTATGAGGCATTTTCATGAGAAAAACATGGGGCCCGAGTGTGTGCGTGCCACTGGGGAGCAGTGCAAGATGGCGTCTGTGTTCTTACCCTGTGTCGTTTGTCTTTGAAGAGCCCACCCAAAGGCCCTATCCTCTCCAGCACAGCTCCTTATCGGCGAGCGGCTGAATAATTCAGCAGAGTAAGATGTAAAGGGGATTGTTTTAATTCCTGGCTAGCAGGTTAGTGCCTGGAGTTTGCTGTTGCATTAAATGCAGGCAGTAATTCATAGTGTCTGCCCAAGCCTGGCAAATGAGCGCAAGTTGGTGTGTTGTTAGGGTGTGTCGCATTAGTGGATGAAGGTGGTGGAGGGGCCTGTGTGCGTGTGTGTGAGTGTTCATTCTTATATGATTGCATACAGCGTGTATTTACTGTATGTGTGGATGAGTGTGCATATGAATTCATGAAAGGCAGACAATAAGATGGAATAAGCTTCAGTCTTGAGTTTGCTGCTGTCACAGACTGGTGCTGCTTCCTGTCCTGGCTCCTGCACAACAGCACAAACACATTCATTTAGAGGAAACCTTTAATTGGACATAAATATTTTAGAGCATTGCATGCATTGGACAAGTCTGTCTGTGTCTCTTTCTCTCTGTCATTCTCTCTCTATTCTCTTTGTCTTGCTCTCTCCCTTTCCTTGCTGTTGCATGCCCACATACATACAAGCACGTACATCCAACACACACACACACACACACACGCTACACAAGTTTCCTAGGACCTATAAAGCTCTTTCCTTTGCCCATTAAAGGGGATATATTATCGGTCTGGCACCAAATCACTTAACGAATCCATTTTACTTTAGATACATGCTTGTACATGCAGAAGCACGTCGATGCTGGCAAGCATACACACATAGACACATATACTGTACGGTGTCTTTAAACTGGGGCACTATCGTAATGGGGGTAATGGCGGCTGCATTATTAATGAGCCAGGCTTCATTATATTCATCTTAATTGAAAATGTTCTTTCATCTTCATCACTCGCTGACTTATCCTCTTCTCCAATACCGGTGGTGTAATACGCATAATAGTACGTGCATAATACACACATAGTGCCACACACATAACGTTGTACCCATACAGATGCACGCATACATGTCCACACGCACATGCAAAGTTTGATAGGCACATACCCAGATCAGCACAGCAAGTTAAGCTATAATTGGACATTGGAGATCTGCTGTGTGATTTCCTCTCTGTTGTAATCTTGCTGTTCAGTGAATTTTCACTCTCCTGCTTTTCCACTTCCAATTCAGCTATTCTGTCTCTCAAGTCCTCTTACCATTTGCTATTCAGTTGTGGCTTGATCTGCTCTATCATACACCAACATACTGTGTGTGTGTGTGTGTGTGTGTGTGTGTGTGTGTGTGTGTGTTTGCTTGCATGTGTTTGTGGCTACAGTATGAAACTGTGCTGCCTTCTATGAGAGAGGCATGTGAATGTTTTATCTTGTTACATAAGTGGCCACTCCCTGCGGACCCCTGACCTCGTTAACACACCGCCGCCGTCTCAAACAACACTGACAGACGAGAGGAGAGGAGAGAAGGGAGGAATAAAGGAGATAAAACATCAGAGAGAGAGAGAGAGAGAGATCGAACAGATGGAAAAATAGGATGAGAGGACAGGGAAAGAGGATGAGGTGAAATGAGGAAAAGCATTTAGGGGAGAATGCATGGGCGACACTGCCGACAAACCGGAGTATGGGAATAACAGGGTTTTATTAAGCTGTTCATCTTTCTGTTGTCCATCTGAAAGCAGCATCAAATGTCTTCAGTGATGGAATGATGGAGAGACGCTGAGAAATGAAGAATGTTTTTCTGCCTCTCTGATGGCTCATATTCTATTGGTCCTTCATGGCAGTTTGATTTCATTAGAGGTTACGCCAAAAAAAAAAAGACAATTTGAATTACTTGAGCTGTGTGTGTGTGTGTGTGTGTGTGTGTGTGTGTGTGTGTGTGTGCGTCATGTGTTTTCATGGTCATGGCTGTGGTGCCTGGGTCCAGGCCTAGGGCAGTGGTGTCATTAACTCCTCTAGCCCAGAGTGTCAGCTCTCACTGGAACTGTCCTTTTACTGACTGACTGACTGGATGGATGGATGGATGGATGGGTCATTGCTTTTGTGCATCCCTCTCTCCCTCTCTCCCTCTCTCTCTCTCTCTCTCTCTCTCTCTCTTTCTCTCTCTCTCTCTCGCTGAATGATTCATCGCCAATTCTTCTGCTATCACCTTGATTTAGCATCACATTTCTTATTCAACCATGCCCATGAGTTTTCTTTTCTTTTCAAAGACACACATTTTCTCTTATTCATTGTTCTATTTGTTTTAGAGAGCTTAGAGTTAAAGGGAAAATCAAACCCATTTAAACAGAAAAGGTGAAAAGATAATCAGCTATGATGCAGCAGTGGAATCCACCAAGTCACCACATCTACCATGCCATGTTTTTTAATAAATTAATAAAATTAATCTTTTATTTCTTGATCAACGCTGAAATATCATTAAACTATGAATCCCAGCACGTCAAAATAGAATATATTCCAGAGTTTAATTTCTTCTGCAGCATTTCTTATCAGTGAATTTCAGCTTTGAAGCACTTTTAAGGCCATTTGTTGATACTGAAAACACTGGTTTTATTTGTGTTTTTATTGTTTTTTTTCCATGGTAAAAAGGAGAAGCAAAATGATACAAAAAAACAACACAATGATACGCACAATTATTGGCACACAGTACAGTGACAAACACCACAGAAGGAAGAGATGCAAATTTGTGCAGGTGAGATTATATAAAAAACCCCAAGGGCCTGACAAACATCTCTGCTCCAAACAGACTGAAGAAATAAACAAAAAAAAATGAAAGCAATGTACTGTAGACATTAACGTTTTCTGAGTTTTCTATACAGATGGCATAAATGCACATTTCTGAGATGCTTAATGTCTCAGATGAATAAATCATCCCAATGTATTATGAAACATGGTAAATAATTAGAAATACACATTGCTGACCAAAGCGACATACTAGTTAATCTACCACTAAGTTGACAGCCAAGTGAGGTAAAAGCATATTACCATGAATATTGTATGCTGCGGTCTGTACTGCATCAGAAAAAGCCATGCATTGCTCTCCCAAGTGTTCAGCACCATGGATAGCTCCACCACATACAGTGTCTGCTATCGTTACTACTGTCATAATGGAGGAGCACTTACAAACCTGTAGTACTCTCCATGGAACCAAGTTGATCTCCCCCTCTCTTTCTTTCTCTCTCTCTCTCTCTCTCTCTCTCTCTCTCTCTCCCTCTCTCTCTCTCTTTGCCTCAAGCTGAGTTCAAGTGCTGACCTAGGATTGGCACAGGGATTGGCACAGTCAACCAGAACTCTAGTCTCAACCATTAGTGGTAGAATTCCAGCTCTCTCCCTAAATCACAGGCTTTGTCTACTTAGCCTCCTCTTCCTCTGTGTGTCCCTGTCTGTGTGTGGACTTTGTATTTATTGAGCTCTCCCCCAGGCTAGGACTTGTACGCCGAGTAAAGGAGGACATAAGAAATACCCGTTCACAAAACCTGAGGATACAACCCGGATCTGATGGGCAGGGAGCCATACTAAAATTTTGAGGAGACAGCTTACAAAATGTTTGGGGCCAACTCAGTTTTATTCAATATCATCTTGCTGCAGACATGGAGCGGCACTGCAGTTTTAGACCAAGAGTTTTAGAGTAAACATCGAGGAAGTACGGCAAGTCTCGAGGGGAAAACCACCACCTCGCCAAACCACTCAATAAGTCATCTAGTAGATGCAAATGGTTGTTTTGTTTTTCCTTCATAAATACAACATGAAATGTTCTTACAGGATTATAGCAAGATATGTAAAGCTTTTCCAAGTCCTCTAGTAATGTTGATTTGCAATAGTTATTTCAACATACAGGCAGCTGTACCGAATCTAAACATTGAAGAGATTAACTTAATGATTAGACAAACTGTTAAAGGTAAGGTTTTGGGAACTACCAAGTGAGTATTAAAGGATTAGAGGCTACTGATAGTTCTTTTAGAAGAAGAAAGGCTTATTCAAATTATATTACATTCCTATTATTACCTAAGGTCAAGGAAACATTATAGAATCCTAACAGGAGGGTTACGGTTAGGGTTAGAAAATATTCATATTCTTTTTTCTGTAGATAACCTGCAGAAAAACATAGCATATTTAATGAACATAGTGATATTTATGGGTAAATATCATATTTATGTTGCCAAGTGGAAAAACATGAAACCCTCTCTTGCACCTTCCCTGTTTTTATCAGTGAGTTAAAGACTTATTTAAAATCAAAATAAAGGGATTGGAGGCACCTTACTTGTGCAACGTAAAAAATGTATTAAAGCTTCAAAAGCACCTAAATAAACAGGCAGCCTGAGGAAGAGTGCTGAGCTCGAAACACATTGCATATTCTGCATGTTTATAGCATATATATGCTCATTATGCACTGTTGTTTATTTAGGCGCTTTTGAACCTTTAATACATTTTTGACGTTGCACAATTAGGTGCTTGCAGTCCCTTTATTTTGATTATATCCTATGCCACCTTGGAAGCCCTTTTCCTCCCACTATTAAAGAATTATTTGTCATCTCTCAAGTTACGTAATGAAGTCCAAAAACAAAAACGCTGAAATAATACCTCTGTCCATGTCTCGCTATATCATTATATAATATTGAATACTGGAATTTTATGTTCTGATACTATGTATGCCTTGTGTATATAGATATTTTTTGGTTCCTTTAATATTCCTGATTGTTGTACAATTGACAATTGAAAACTGCATCAATTAACAGTGAAAAATACTGCTACTATTACCAATATTGATACAACAAAGACCAATAATACCAGCATGTATCCTATTGTATTGCTCTAATACTGCTGGTCTAAAATTATTGGTCTGTCATTTAATTAGGGGCTAGAATTTCTGGTGGGTTTATGAATAAATTAAAAATATTTAGTATGTATCTTTGTCTGTCCAAATCTTTAACAAAGTGGATTTTATCAAGCTCAAACAAGGCAATTGGATGAATCATAGCTATGCAATACTCTGCAGTATACTCTGCAGTATACTCTGCAGTATACAGCAGCAAACTATACAACATCCCAACACATACACAAGCCTGGATTACTGACCAACTGGGCAAACCGGGCATTCAAGTGCTGATTAATTTGAACAAATTTCATTGATTGGTTTTCTTACTGTTCAGTGCAATTTTACTGAAGCTTTTCCTGTTGTGGTTGTGAGCTGAGCAATGTTTACATACTGGCCTAAATAATAAATAGAGCAGTATCTGGATGGACGGGCAGTGCATCCCTTACTGATTCCTCATATGCTCACCGTCACTGTGCTGTGGTGGCGGGTCAGGGATTACCCTTGATGCATTGTGGGAAGGCCGCCTGTGTTCCTGTGTTACCAGGTGTTACTGATTAGTTTTGCCTTAGTAGTTAATTTTCTTGTGATTTAATGTTTCTCTTGTCTGTGCCTTGTCTTTGTGAATATGTGGTCCTTTGTCAGAATGTCATATGTGGAGATAATGCCTGTGTGTGCGTCTGAATAAAATACTTCAAGGTTATGCATGTCACTTTGCCTTTTGCTAAGACAATATTAAAAGCAGGCTTATGCGTTTTCATAAAAATATATCTGCAGGCTAGCCTTTGTGAACAGCAGTTCTTCCTTTGCAATGATATATGCATTAAACAGCATTTTCATTTCTTTCATTTCTTTTACAAATTGAACAAAATTCTAGCAACAGCATGAGGCTTCTGGTGGATATATTGAATGATTATACTGAACCTACTTAGGATATAATGCTTTCCAATGCCATGCTTTTTAATTGAATATTTTTTGAACCATTTACCTCCATTGCCAACATTTTTCAATCTCCTTTCCAGCTATTATATAAAAATCACAAAACAATCAGTGCTTCTTCTCATCTTACCTCAGCCATTAAACCTCTAGCAGCCAGTAATAAAGTGTCACTCTGTGGAGGACCGTGACACTGGAGTTGGCTCTACTCTCACACTGGTATCTCCATTGTTTGCATCATGTTTATGTTTCTATTAGTTGCCAAGCTTGCAGCCGGGTTCAGTGGAGGATGATCGAATGTTAGATAGAGGTCTGACATTCATTCTCCAAATTATCAATGCATACACAGCATTAACATGTGATTATCTCATGGCATATTTTCATCTTGAAAACATTTCAACAGAATTACAGAGGCTGATATTATTTTTCCACGCTTTCAGGAGCAGTCACCAGTGGTTATAGTAACTTAAAATTAATACTCAAACTTTTTTTTTTTCACTCAAAATGGCAAACATTTTACGCACCGTTTGCGGCCCTGTTTGTCCCCTAAAATATTTCATTTTTGGTTAAGGTCAATTTCAGTTTTATTGGCATTAATCTCAGGTGTTGGATTTTGAAATGTCATTTTTAATGGATTTACAGAATCTGAGGAGCATAGTTTTGGTCACAAGAACAATGTACGCACAAGCTGTACTTTCTATATCATGATGAATAATGACTTTCTCGTCTGCGGACAGCCAACCGCCATTTTAACCAGACTGCTCCAGGTAGCCACAGTTCTGTCCCAATTCCAATCTTTGCTGTTATAAAACTTAACAGGCTTTTTTCTCATTAGGGTATAACTTTTTGAATGTGTGAAAACCTCTGCTTGACAGAGCCGCCCGATGAAAAACAGCCTATGTAAGCTAAGAAGAGTAGAATAATGCTGCGTATTCTAGACTAGGTGTTTGGATTAATGGATTATTGATAGCGGGCTTATGTGTTTGTGCGTGGAATTTAATGTCCTTGTTTTGTCTCTCGCTCTCCTTCTCCTCCTCTGTCTTTGTGAGTCTCAGAGAGCGAGAGGGAAGAGGGAGAGGAGCAGGGGTGATAATGACTTGTCAAATTAGAGGCGATGGATCCTGCAGCGAGTGTAAACACAATCCGGAATGTTCGGATGACATTTTCCAAGCTGTATTTCTACTGGGGGAGATTAGCAGAGTGACAGCTCAGCCCGAATCACAGCTGCACGATGGAGAGAACCCATACACACACACACACACACACACACACACACAAACACACACACAAACATCCGCACACGCATGCACACACACACACAGAGAGAGAGAGAGTGAGAGAGAGAGAGAGAGAGAGAGAGAGAGAGAAAGAAATGGCATTTCTATAGTGCACTGCATAGACAGACAGCTGCATAGACAAATACAGAGGCACTTTATATATGGTTTACACACACACACACACACACACACACACTTTTCACGTTTGGAGATCTTGCAGTTTGTCGTACTTTTCCTCAAATCGGGTGTTTATTCCCAGTCATGATCCAAGGTGCTTGGCTCAGCCAGTCATGCAGTCCATGTATGGATTCACGTCCATGCCGCCTGCCCCACACCTCCGTCAGCATGATGGATGGAGTTCACACACAGTGTTGACTTTACATCTTATAGGTACTTTATTTGCATCTGTTTCCATCCCCCGTAAATCTGCGCTCTTAAAACACATGATGGAGGAGAGCCGCGGACTTTTTAGTTGTCAAGATATTAGGGGCTCCTGTTTCTTGGTGTTCTATTTTACGCTTGGCCGTCCTCCCGTGTACAGCAGCAGCCGTGAACAGCGCTGCTCATTTCCCAACTTCGCCCATGAAATAAAGAGCCATTTAAGAGGAACAATGTCCCGGCCACCACATCTCCCTCTATCCTGCCCCCTCTATTGGGGAGATACTATTGAGAGTCCCAAGCACATCAATTTGGGCCTCAAATGACTTTCTCCAGCTGGCCAAATCCTGACAAGCTTTCTGTTCTCCTTAAAAAAGAGCCCTTTATCATCAAGAGAAAGGAAGAAAGGATGAGAGGGAGACAGTGAGAAAGAGAGAGAGAGAGAGGAGAGGCGAGTCAAAAAGCTAATGTCTGAGTGACACCCTTTCTCACACAACAGGGGAAATTTCTGTTCTATAACGGGTTCTGGTTAATTTGAAGTCAATTGGAGAGTTATTAAAAGGATCTGTGTGAGCTGGGCTGAACTTGGTCAAGGGCAACAAAACCCACTCCGGTTTCTGTCTGAGACAGTCGGAACAGGACCACCACCTTCAGGCAACCTTGAAAGTTTACATGATTTGTCAATAAACTGCTGTATGGGGACTAAAATATCTCCTAAGGATTGCATCCTATTTTCATTATTGTGGTTATTTTGTCGTAGCCACAAACACATTTGCCTTTGTGGTATTATAGTAATGCGGTTTCCGTTGGAACACCTGCCTAGATTCTCTGGGGTAAAGCTTATTGTCAAGGATTTTCTTGCCTTTTGCTAAATTAAGTATTGTTTTGTGAAGCTTTGGTTTATCTCGCAAAGCTTCATGTTGCCTTTGAAATTACTGTGCCAATATGTATGCAAATGTCGAGATCTACTGCCAGAAATTAGATTTACTTCATCTCTCTATTGTTCCTCTATCCTTTTTTGGTCCTCAGGTAGAGGTTCAGTAGTTTAATATAACATTGCATTATAGTCCACTTTACAGCGCAGGCACTGCAAATAAAGGCAGATGGGAAAAAAACAGAATGCGGTCAGGCACAGGTAAAAGGGAAGTTCTGAATTATTTCACATATAATGGTGTGCAAATCACACACATGTGCGCGCGCACACACACACACACACACACACACACACACACACACACACACATACTGGTACAGTTAGGGTCTGACTGTGATTGCTGAGTAGAAGTCAACAAGAATAATGGCCTCAAATTATAGAGAATGCTTCACATTGACCGGCTTGCTGCTATTCATTTTCTGTGGGTTGCAGCGAGGGAAGCCACAGGGGGAAAAAAATGATCTGGAATAAACTGAAGACCAGGCAACTTTATGCAAATGAAATAACAGGGCTTTGCAAGGACCAAGTGCAGGGTAAATTACTCCCTACTTACTTGAACAGTCAGCAAAAGCAGCCAAGTTTGAGCTACAATAGCGATGGCAGTGGGGACATATTGGCCTGAGCCTGAGTCTGGCATCGGACTGTTCAGCTGGGGGATGTGTCAGTGGGTAGCTGGCCTGGCAGACATATTGCTTGTTTGCTCTGCATATGCAGCCTTCACATCTCATCCCATCACAGTTTCTCTGTTCTCTCTCTCTCTCTCTCTCTCTCTCTCTCTCTCTCTCTCTCTCTGTCTTTCACCTTACATAGCGGATGGCTGTTCCTTTCTTTCAGTATAATCCAACTTGTGTGTCTGTGCTCACCTCACTGCACTTACTCTTGGTGGAGCTCAAAGTGAAGCGACCTATGTGGAACCAGTGAAAATGTCAATGGGAAGGCACACATTTGGTCGCGCCGCCTTTGATTATATCTTCATTACATAATCAGTGGTTTTCACTCCCAGTCCTTCAGCCCTGCTGGTTTTCATGCTAGTCATCTAATCAGGGACTAATTTACATCTGGGATGCAAGGTGAATGCGATTAACTAGCTGGTATGATAGGAAGCCAGCAGTGCTCTGGGTCCCGATGAGCAGGATTGAGAACCACTGCATTAGATATTCAGACTTCGGACTTGAGAAGAGAGAGAGAGAGAGAGAAAGAGAGAGAGGGAGAGGAGAGTGAGGGGATATTTATACAAAGTAGAATGCCATTCCCTCTCTTACTCTATTTTTTGGATAGAAAGCAGAGGTAGTGTGCTGCCATCTTTAGAGAGAAATTATCAGTATTGGTCCACATTTGCATATAAATGAAGAATGGTGAACTGTCAGTGAGAGAGAACGTTTGAGACTGACTGAGAAACAGGGAGTGGCACAGGACAGAGGGAGATTAAAAAGACAGATATGAAGTTATATAGAGTAGTTACAAAGAGAAGGAGAAAGGCAGGGAACAAGTGAGCAGGAGCATTAAATTGCAAATGCTAACATGCAAGCCTGCCTCAATAAAACATCTAGTCTACAATAAATAGCATCATTTATATTCTTAATAGCTTACAAAGACTACCTTTCAATAGATGTAGATTCTTTAGAGTCCAAGCAGTTCTACCTGACTGAAAAATGATCTGTGACTTTTCAACTCAGAACCAAAAAAGATCTGGCATTTATGTTAATTCAGGCCAGTTCAGTTCCTGTCAAAACAGTTCTTGGCCCAAGTGAACCTGGGGGGGAATCATCAGACCTGGACCAAAATAGATCCATGGCTACACAGACTGAGCCTGTCCTGTTATAGTGGATCCCAGTCGACCAAGATGGATAAAACATAAACTTATTTTGTTTAGACTATTGGATCATGATGTAAAAACTTGCATTTTTCTCAATCAAAACTGCGTGTGGATCCTTTTAGATCTTTTGGAAATAACATTTAAGTTTCTAACTAACACAGACTAGTAAGAAAACAACAACACAGCACCCGTCCAGCTTAGATCTTCTGAAGGCTTCTATTACGAGGCCTAGAAGTCTGGGAGAAAACTCCATAAATTCAAAGTCTAGACACAGACAGGGACACACAGAGGAACTGGCGGCTAAAGAGACAAAGCCAGTGATTTAGGGAGAGAGCTGGGATTCTACCACTAATGGTTGAGACTCAGTTTGTGGTTAACTGTGCTGATCCTAGGTCTGCACTTGAACTCAGCTTAAGGCAAAGATGGAGAGAGAAAGAAAGTTTCTTTGAGAGACGGACAGATGGTGAGCAGAGACTGTAACATTGCAAATTGTGACACATGCCTGACCCCAAACATTAAGAGAGTCCATTTGAGGACAAATGCATGTATGTATTTACTGTATTTACAGTTATGCTGCTTCTTGTAACTAATTACCACCTCTGATATAAAGAAAGAGTATACTCAACCATACCATGATCAGTAAGCATATAAAAGGTGGAGTGAGGAATAACCGCATGGAAGACCTACACTAATCACGTGTGCAGCGCAGAAGGATTCGCATCATATGTAGTGGGGCCGGAGCCCATCACTGCTGTGTTTAATCCTGTCCCTAGGCTTACTGGTCCAGTGAACCATAGACTATAGATTCTGCACAATTACCTCCAGGGGTCAACCCCCCTCTCAACCCCTTGTTCACCTCACTGGAACAGCCTCAGGCCACAGTATGCACATTTCTGGAACCGGAAAGCCATGGGAGATCTGCATAATTACCCCCTACCAAGAAATAAGCAGGATAATTTCCATACTAGAGGACTTTGGTATGTTTTTTTTTTTACCTTAGGGGTCACTTAATAGTCTGTTTCACACTAACACCAGTTCTAGAGAGGGCCGGATGCAGTTTAGTTAGAAAGGAGAATATTCATTATTGTTCTAAATAACAATTATGTAGAGCAAGATGGGTGACGGAGGAGGAACCACTGACAGACCTAAACACAGAGGGGGAGAGAGTGTATCGGCCGGATGGGGACACAGAAATAGAGATATGTACTCAGGGTGGGTGGAATGTAAATTGAAGGAGGAGAGAGAAAGAGAGAAAGAGTTATTAAGAGTCCTTTTCCACATATAGATCAGTGAATGTCTTCCCGGCCTGCGAGGACCCCACCGCCCACCCAACAGCTGATAATTACACTTCATTAGGAGAGCAGGTAGAGATGAGAGGAGAGGGGGCTGGGGACCGAGCGCGACATGAAGAAGAGAGAGAGAGAGAGAGAGAGAGAAAGAGAAAAAGAGGGAGAGAAAATGTAGGCGAGAGAGCGAGGCAGAGTGGAGTGATATACTGTTGTGAAAGGATAATGGGAATTTGATTATGGGGGAAAGAAAAGCAGGAGTTGACTCTGCTGCCATGTAGCCCACTCTGCGAGTGTGTGTGTGTGTGTGTGTGTGTGTGTGTGTGTGTGTGTGTGTTGGGGGTGGGGGAGGGGTGCATTTAAGTGTGTGTGGGTGTGTATTTTCTTGTTTGTGCGATTCCGTGAGTGTTTATGCATGAGTCTGGGTGAATTTATTCTAGCTCAAGGGTCTGTATTTATTGCCTTGGTTTAGTGTCACACAAAGACAGACAGGTTCCTGGTCTGCCTGGAGACAGACTGTAATAAGGTCTCTGCGAGTGACCACACACACAAACACACACAGCTTGACACTTCTCCCCATGCTATTTGCTTGCACCGTCCATATGTATGCCCTACACACAACCCCTCATTCCATGCGGTGTCCAGTCATGTGAGGTAGCGGTGTCAGGGCATGAGAGCTGACAGAGCAGCACAGTAGCACTACTAGGCTGCAAAGGAGTGCTGCTGCAGCCTTCAGCACTGCAGTAAGGTTCAGTGGAGCAGAGGCTAGCTGCCGGTGGTGTGAGTGTTCAGTCTGAGAGAGAGAGCCATGTGGGAATGTGACCATCTGGAGACAGTATTTACAGTATGGGCTGTCTATGAGTGGGTGGAGAGCTGGATCGCTGTAAAATATGTGTGATGTACCTGAGCCGCAGAGGTAAAGACGGCGAGAGGGGTTGTGCGTACATGTGTGTGTGTGTGTGTGTGTGTGTGCTGAGTACAGGGAGAGTGAGAGGTGTGGACTGCAGTATTCCTCCTGCGGGGAGCATTGATTTTCCTGCCTGGCGTGGGGATGTGGGAAATGTCAGCCTCTAATTGAGTTGATAAAACCGTTTTGAGTTTCAGACGTAAATATGGTTTCTCACAAAAGGCCACCGCATTAGACAACTCCCATTGGGAGGTCTGTTAGGAGTGAAAGTCCTGCATGCCTGGTGTGTGTGTGGGTGTGTGTGTGTGTGTGTGTGGATACGTGCTTGTGCTCATGCATGTGGAGTTTACTTTACGCGGTCAGAGGTTAGTTGGATGTTTCTCGGACTCTACATTCATTATGTCTGCTGCTTTGCATACTGAAAGCAAATGATGGCGGCAGTGTCATTGAACCAAATGGCTGTTTGGTTGGGAATCAGGATACAAGCCCATTAGAATAAACAATTTTTTTTGTGGCAGGTAGGGTGTGGATAGAGCGTGTGAGAGAGAGGCAGAGGTCACATCCATTAGAGGTGTGGAGGGTGAATAAAGAAAAGGCTGAATGAAGCCTCTGCTGTCCCTGCTGATTAGCAGATTGATATCATGCAGAGAGAGGGGAGGACTTACCTACTGCCCTCAATGGAAAATCACTCTCATGTCAATATGGAAGAACAGTTGTCTGTGGTTCAAAGTATCTCTGATCGATATCTAAATACCCTCCTTTTAGAGGCCTATCTAACGCTTAACTGGATTATCAAAGAAGACAGATGCATGAAATGGAAAATAAGCAAGCTGTGTTTTTTTTCTTGCCTGAAATGGAAAGCAGAAGAAGGACATTTTTATCTGGATGATATTTGAATAATTTAAAAATATCGCTCTGTTTTCCAAAGCAATCAGACTTATCTTCTATACTAAAAAATGTCAATAAGGTTCATTAGTAAGACGCTGGATAGTTGCATAATCAGATTCCATAGGGCTTAGGTGGAGAGCGGTGCATATGAGCACGTATGAGAGTGCATGCATGCCTGTTTGTGTCTTGTCAACAGAAGGGGGCTTGCTTTGATAATTAGGGGTGATAATTAGATAGGATTTCACATACACACACCGTCCCCCTCCCCCCACCACACCTCTCTCACACACATATGTAAGCACGTACACATGCGTAGCCTAGCCTACTGTTAATTAACAGAAATAATTAGGCAGACACCCATTCGTATAGGGAATGAGCATGCATACCCGCTCACGCACAAGAAAAAACACACACACGCGCAGACACACGCGCACGTACACACAAAGACACACATTCCTTCTCTGGTAATTAAGAGTATTAATTACAAGCATAGTTGTCCCTGTGAGGCTCTGTATCACTCACAGACTGGCACACAGCAGGGCTCTTATTACTTTATCTCACCACACTATCACCACCACACTCTCTCTCTCTCTCTCTCTCTCTCGCTCTCTCGCTCTCTTACTCACCCACACATGCATGCGGTTACACATGTACACTCACACACGTATATGCACACACCCACACGCACCTAGTGTATAAGCAAATGGTAGCTAATTAGTCAGAGACTGATAGTTGGCCACAGGTTAACCTTGGGTAGCTTGGGACAGAGAGAGAGATCAGCTCATTAGAACTAGAAGAGACCAGAGTGCCTGAGGGGCTGGGCCAGTGTCTTTGTTGGATTTTCAACCAATGTCCTTTCAGCCGCGACGCCCCTCTGCCTTAATGTTTGTACTTACCTGTCTTTCTACACATTGTAATAGCAACTGAGGTAGACATCTACATCTCAAACATTTCAGGCCAGGAGATACATTCAGCATCTTACCTGTGATTTCATCTGTAAGGTGAGCTTTTCTAGTTTTAGTTTGCGCACTAACCTAGCTGGAGATGCAGGCCAAACTCAGTCAAGTCAGATAGAGTAGCTTTAGTGGGTAGCATACAGTACCTTTGACATATCGATGTGAGACGAGATGCTAGGGTGGTATAAGGTCAGAATTGTAAGCCAAGGAGCTAGCCTGTTAGCCATAGAATAAAACTGTGAGCCAAAGAGCCTATGGAAAAATTTCTGTCCATAGAACTGCTAGACAAGGAACAAGCTTATAGCATCAGGAGCTCTAGGCGTATTCCCAGTTAATGAACTAGGCTTGCACTGCCTGACAGTGGGGCTGTGGTGCATCCTCAGCACTTCAGGAGCCTGACATCATTTATGGAGATATTTTACAGTTCATTCCCAAATGTCAGAGTGGTTGAGTGTTTGGATATTGCTGGAGAGCGTCTTCCGAGGCCACAGTGGCTCACATGCCCTGAGTGTGTGAGCAGCATCAGGATAACAGGAGAGGAGAGGAAAGGAGAGGAGAGGAGAGGAGAGGAGAGGCGTCAATATGCCTTGGGCATGCATTGTGCAGGAAAACTGCAATTCGACTGAAGCTCACACACAGCATGGAAGAGAAAGACGTTTACTGTAACTTCATTAATAATCATACACACCATACAACACTTGCATACTTGACATACTGTACACAGCTTAGTGTCTCATTACTAATAAACCAATTTCAGGAATCGTTTTCTAACCAAAGAAGAGGAGGATTATTGTGTATGGTTTAAAAGCTGGTAATCTCCTTCCTTCTCATCTCCTCTAGGCGGCTAGTATGTGAAGCTGCAGAACATTGCTTTAGTGTTATGCCAGTGCAATAAATATGTGCTGTAACCACTTTGGCACCAGCTCTTGTATGTGTTCATACATATTTTATACATTTTTAATGCCTTTTTTTAGTGCACAGGTGACCGATCCCCATTTCCTCTTCAATGGGGGTATAAAGCCCAATCCATACTATGTCACCCAGTGTTGATGAATGTTTCTCTCTCTCTCTCTCCCCCTCTCTCTCTCTCTCTCTCTCTCCCCCTACATAGTGGATGGCTGTACAGACTGGTCAGTGGACTACCTGAAGTACCGGGTGCTGCAGGGCGAGCCGGTGCGGCTGAAGTGCGCTCTGTTCTACGGCTACATCCGGGCCAACTACAGCCAGGCGCAGAGCGTGGGCCTCAGCCTCATGTGGTACCGCAGCTCCGGCCTCGGCCACGGCGACTTCGAGGAGCCCATCTCCTTCGACGGCGTGCGCATGAGCAAGGAGGAGGACGCCATCTGGTTCAGACCCGCCGACCTCCAGGACGTGGGCCTCTACTCCTGCGTCCTACGGTAGGACGGAGCGAGAGGGAGGAATGTCGGGGGTGATGTTGATGATGTGGGCGATGTAGAACAAGACTAGAGCCAGGATATGTGTGAGGGAACTGGTATGAGATTCACTGTGAAAAATCAGCATTTTAACAAGTTTTAAAATTCTTTCTTAAAACGAGAGAAAAAACTGTATGGGGTGAGATAATTTTACTTGTTTCAAGTATTTTCTTGAATTAAGTTGCATTATTTACGTATTAATGGAGTGATCTGCCCTATTTTGAGATATTGTCACTTAATTCTTGAAAACTGTAACAGGCAAAACTGCACTGGAAACAAATTAAATTATCTCAGCCCATTAGCAGATTTTTCTCGTCAAAAAAAAAAAAATAGGACTCAATACTAGATTGAATTACTTAAGATTGTCAGTTTTTGCAGTGTTTGAGGGACTGTTGTGTGTATGGCTCTCTTTGTGTCGTGTGTGTGTGTGTGTTTGTGTGAGAGAGAGAGAGAGAGAGAGAGAGAGAGAGAGAGAGAGTGAGAGAGAGAAAGTGATCTACAGTCCATTGAGAAGTGGCTAGGGGAGATACATGGACAAAGAGATAATTAAACAAAAACAAAAGCACACACATACACACACAAACACACACATACACACACACACACACACACACACACATATTTTAGCGGGGCGTTACAGAGAGACTCTTCCTAATACAAGATGCATAATTATGTGGCAGTAACTTATTAACCTTTACAGTGGAGAACATCCCTCAATAAACGGCTCATTGCAGCTCTTCATTTCACAGAGTTTTTAATAAACCCAGTTAAAGGGCCTCTTAAAGACCCAGAGAGGCTTGCAGATGAGTGTGACCAGGGGAGTGTGTTTGTGTGCGACGATACCCCCAGAACATATTGTGTTTCATTACTGAACTCTGTAGGACTAATCTGACATGAATGCTTCCCAGACAGTCTCACTGTAAATGAATGTCCCGGTTGTCTTTGATTATTGACAAATTATTCTAACGGGGCTTTGTTCCCATTCAAATGTTGTGTTTGAAATTCACAGCGTACTGTAATTCTCCAGAGCGCTACAGTTGTAAAAAGTGCCCCTGGGTCTGTGTTTCTCAGCATGCGCGGGTTGAGCTGGGGGGATTTCAAACTTCTCAGATACCCTAATCAGAGCAGTGTGAGAGATTTGCCTCTGAGCTGAAATCAATTCTCTTTTTGTTAGAGGGTAAGCTTTTGAGTCACACATTTTCGCACATATGACCCAAACACTCTCCCCTACAACTCCCTACAGGGAGAGAGAGAGAGAGAGAGAGAGAGAGAGAGAGAGAGAGAGAGAGAGAAATGTCTGCTGTCTTCTCTCCCCCACATTCTGATTGCATACAGTAGACCTTCATTTATCCAGCCCTCAGACATCTGAACTGACCTGCTTAATTGGCTTAATATGAAGCAATGCAAAAATATATTGGGTTACTCGTTAGAATCTCATTACTGATACATGCAATTAAAAGCATATTAACTGTCAATGGTGCTGTAAAGGGCATTTTAGAACGTGTGCGCACTTCATGTTTCATATTTCAAAAATATTACTTCAATGCAGATCAGTCCTAAAAATATTTCAGTGGCTCTAACGACCTGCACTCCCAGCGGTGTTTGGATTAGCAAAGTTCTGCTGCACATTGCAATCTCTACTGCTTCATTTTGACATAAAGGGTTATTAAGCACCGGTATTTACATTGACAGTTTACATATAAATATATATGTGGCAGCATACTGTTGTCTTGCTGCGCTCTGGGCATGTTGTGTACTGTATCTATAAATGTAGGTAAATCCCTCTGTGTTAAGTTCAGCTTTGCACTGAAACCCTCCAGATGTTTTTCTCAGAAGGAGATACGGAGGCACACAGAATCACCATGATGTGTGTGTGTGTGTGTGTGTGTGTGTGTGTGTGTGTGTGTGTGTGTGTGTGTGTGTGTACACGTGCATTTGTGAGTGTCCATGTCAATGTGTTTCTGTACTGTGTGCGTGCGTTCAATGTGTGTGTGTGTGAATAGTTATCTTTGTCCTTCTCTGTCTGGAAATTTAAGTCTAATCGCCAGTTCTCGTGTGAAGGTGACTTCATTTACATAGCAATCTCTCTGTGCTCTCTCTCTCTCTTTCTCTCTTGCTCTCTCTCTCTTTCATCCTCTATCTTTCTCTCTCTCACTCCTTTGCTCACTCCTCTATGTCTCTCTTTCCTCTCCATGTCATCTTGCGTAAGGTCTGGAACACTGATTCAGTTTCCTTACTCTTTCTTCCTCTCTCTCTCTCTATCTCTCTCTCTCTCTCACACACACACACACACACACACACATTTCACCTGATGAGTGAATTCACATACTCATAATGAGTCTGTGGCTGAACCACGTGCATTTCCTTCCTGTGATTACATTATCCAACGTGCGGGATAATAATGTGTGGAGAATCACAGCTGACGTGAGCCGCAGACTAATGTCCAAAGCAGCTACACTCAAATAGAATGTGACAGACGTGAAAGACACCACGGGACGGTGCGTCGACCCCCAACTGTCCATCAATCAAGTGGCGCTGACACCTTCCCACAATGCCACAGGGTCCCCACTGTGAATATTTAACAGGTAGAGAGGCCTTGTGCTTTCCTATTGGCTCCCTAGGGACTTCAAAGGCTCAGGTGTCCGACTGTGAGAGGTCATTACTGATAATCTCCCCATCATGTCAACATTTATTCCGGGGAGAGCTGACTGTGTATGTATGTCTATTTGCCTTTGCATGCATGTGTGCATATTTGTTAGTGCGTGTTTGTGTGCTTGTATTTGTTCTTTATTTATAGACAAGTATATTGTCCAAGCGCACTCTATAAGCCTACAGCATAGCATCTTCCCACTCTTTGCCTTCTAGAAAGGTAGCATTGAGTCAATAATGTTACATTTCAGCACCGAGAGGACGTGGCCCTGTTGCGGTATCTTGCATCTTACTTTTGCCTCCTACAGCATTTTCCAGATGCCCTTTTAGCTGTCCTCCAGTTAGTATACAGTAGCTGTTTTTTTTTTTCCTCTCATTCCCAGTAGTTATTCTCCCTTTCGCTCTTCTCACCACTGTGTCTTCCCAGTCTCCCACAGCTGCAAGAAGCCCCAGTTGTCTTTATGAGTATGTGTGTGTGTGTGTGTGTCTGTGTGTGTGGGTGTGTGTGTGTGTATGTTTTATGGCCCCAGGGGGTCAGAGGTGTTTATACGAGAGAGGTGACTCCCTTATTGCTTCCATAACCTGAGTAGATCATATGAAACCCTGTCATTTACAGTGAATGGGAGCATCTGGCCGGCAGTAAATGTAATGTAATGAAATGAAATGAAAGCCCATATGGCTGTACACACAGGCTACCGCTAGCCAGTCCGGGGCCAGGCCACAGACAGACATGCAGACAAATGGGGGTGGTGCAGGGAAAACAGCACCCCCGCACCCACCAACACACACACACACATACACCACCCCCCAGCCCCCTCAGGTTGGGGATGGAATTGCATTGTGTTGATGGCGTTGGGGATGGGAGTGGAGATGATGATGGCTTTGATAATGATGATGATGTTAATAGCACACAGAGAGGCATCCTTCACCTCTGCCAGCCAGTGTGCACGGGGTGGAGGTTGTTGGGAGATTGGCGGGGGGGTGAGGAGGGGGGGGGGGGGGGGGGGGGGGGGGGGGTTGCATCATTGTGATGACTAAGCGGCTTTCTCTTCCTCCTCTTGCTAGGCTCTCTCAGTGTTTGTCTCTTCTCTGATTAGCATTCGCAGGCCCGGCTGACTCCCCCCATAAATCCAATAGTGGTCGTGAGCGTGAGTCATTGACTCGGTAAAGCTGCTGAACACGTCGTTATTGCTAACCCCACAAACACACAGGGAGGGAGGGGTACGGAAGCAGAGGGTTAGAAAAGGATAAAAATAAATAAAAAGGAATTAAAGGGAGCAAACATAAAATTCTGCTTGTGTGTGTGTGTGTGTGTGTGTGTGTGTGTGGTGTCTCAGTGATCATCTGTGTGATCAGTATGAATGTGGGTTTGTTTGTCAATGTGAATAGAGGCAAGCTGGATAGAGAGAGAAAGAAAGAGATTACATATTATATTAGGAAAGTGGATTTTTTTTCTGTCTGATTGAATATACTGTCACAGCAATGCCTATCCAACAGTGTGTCGTATCACAAAGGTGCATTCTTACTTAATATTTCTCTCTTTGTGTTGATTATTTTTTGTCCACAGGAACTCCACCTACTGTATGAAGGTGTCCATGTCTCTGACGGTGGCGGAGAACGACACGGACCTTTGCTACAACTCCAACATGAGACGAACTGAGAAGGCTGAGCTCAGCAAGAGCAAAGACATCCTCTGTCCTGACATTGACGACTACGTTGAACCTGGCAAGGAGCCGGACATCACCTGGTACAAGGTGGGCTACCATTCTGTGTGTGTGTGAGCGTTAGGGCTGCAACTAACAATTATTTTCATTACAGATTAATCTATCATCGTCATTTAGTCTATAAAATGTCAAAAATAATAACAAATGCCCATCACAAGTTACCAGAACCCAAAGTGATTCTTAAAATTGCTTATTTAGTCTGAGCAGCAGCCAAAAAAACAACAAAGTATTCATTTTATAATGATGTGAAAACATAAAAGAATCACAAGCAAAGCAAAGCTGTAACCAGCAAATGTTTGGTATTTTTACTTGATAATTGATTAAAACGATTAATCGATTCATTTTCTGCCCATCGATTCATAGACGAATTAATCTACTAATCCTTTCAGCACTAGTGAGTTTACGCGTCTCTACTACTATGTGATCTTTGTATCATCTGTATATTTGCCTGTGGGAGCATTGATGTGTACTTTTTTTCTTCAGCGCTGGTATTTGTTATGTGTTGTAGAGAAGTAAAGAGGAGGGCGTCTGTCTTTGTGATTATACAAGCGCGAAATAATCTTGGATGGTTCATTGCTTTGTTTTCATCTAATTTCTTGGCTGTTTATGTTTAAAAGCCTTGTTTGGTGCGTGGTTCCAGATCACTTAGGCAGATTATGTATGGGATATGGAAATGACGGCGATGAATTACATAAATTCTGTCTGCAGTGCGCCACACCAGCGGTCAAGTCATCTGAAGAGAACAGCGAATGCGAGAACATGGAGAGAATGAACAGAGGGCAGCCGCGGAGATAGCTTTCATAATGAACACAGAACGTATATAAGGAGAAAATTGTGCGATGTCATTCTCTGCCCTGCGGGATGAGTGGGTGTCCTCCAAACGCTCTCAGTCCCCGATCTTTATTCGGCGCGCACCTCCTCCTCTCTCACCTGGGTTCTCGCCTTTCCCAGGTCAGGTGTGGCCCGCGGACAACAGAGTGCATCCCGGAGAAGGGCTCAGGCCAAACTAATCACAGGCAGATCAGCAGTAGATTAGCTGGCCGGGCTCGACCTCTAGGTTTTCCCAGAATTCAATTAAGGTCCGGGTAATGACTGGGAGCTCTGGAACCCGGAGTTATTTGGACCGCTGCAGAGCCACGCTGATTGAATTCGAAGGTTGCCGGGAGCGATGGTGGAATAGAATCCACTGAGCCACAGTTGTCCCTGCCAGAGCATCGAGGAGCTGGAGAGAGGAGCGAGTCATGGAGTCACACACTCTGCCCGCACACATATATAGGCAGGCACACATACAGGGACATGCACACACACACACACACACACACACACACACACACTGTATACGCACAAGCACACTTGTTTTGCCATCAGAGACCACTGTAAATAACATTCCGTCTCCTCTGTGTCCGTACTAGGGTATTGAATGGAGAATATTCAGTTCAGTGCAATAAATCTTTATCAGATAAGTAGGGTAACTGTGGTTTACCAAAGCTTATCATCTTACCATAAGGGGGTTTTATGTCAGAATGCTATGCTATGCATCCCTGCCCCATCAAACACTTTCTTAACACTCAGTGACATTCTCTTCCTTCTGTAACCTGCTTAGATCACTTGAAATCGCACGGTTGTAATTCATGACGACGCAAAGTGAAGGTCTTTAGTTTCATAGAAATGATTGATGCCACACTTCCACAGAATATTGCATTCCTGGCCATGTGCAATATATTCTACCCATTCCATCTGGCTTGCAGAGTCTGTCGCCTGTCATTTTGTATTTGACTTCTCAAGTCATAATACGCAGGATTTATTGGCAGGAGGCCTTGGGCAGAACTTTTGAACGGCGCAAAGTTTGACCTGTCCGTCCTCCTCCGCTGTGCAGGAGTGCCGTCCGAAGCAGTGGCGCGCCAGCATCATCCAGAGGAGGGACACTCTGTCTATCCGGGAGGTAAAGGAGGACGACATTGGGAATTACACCTGCGAAATCCAGTTTGGAGGCTTCCTGGTCAGGAGGACGACTGAGCTCACCGTCACTGGTAAGTTTTCAGGAGAAACAAAGAAGATAGAGGGAAGACAACTTGGTGTGTGTGTATGTGGGGGTGGGGTGGGGGGTGGCATTTTATCTTTAGTTTTGTTTTTTGGCAGTTATAAAGGTTAAAGTCAATGACACGTGAAGAGAAGGAATGGATGGTTAAGTGCACACACGTACACACACACACACACACACACACACACACACCACTGAGCACTGCAGCGATGTCCTGCTGCTGTGTTAATTGTTGGGGGAAGTTGAATGCTGTGGCCTGGACTCCATCCCTTCTTCTAACTCAGCACTTTCCAGCCAACCGAGCAGCGCTGAAATATTTAAGGCTATAGGCTAAGCCCCTTCACACTGAGAGCTAAAGAGCCAGGACCAAGGTCAAGAGATTTACTCCTGTGCCATTCTTTCTCTCTCTTTCTCTCTCTCTCTCTCTCTCTCTCTCTCTCTCTCTCTCTCTCTCTCTCTCTCTCTTTTTTCTCTCTCTCTCTGCATGTGTCTGTCTCTGGCTCTCTCTCCGTCTCAATCTCTCTCTGCCTCACTGCAAGGTGAGCACACTACAAAAAAGTGCATTCATTTGTTCTTACTCAGTCCAAGTGGGCCCCAGGGTGAGACCCGGGGTTGAGGGTGCTCTGAGCTGGGGGGCAGCCCAGGTGTGTGTTTTGCTTGCCAGGCCTGGTGCAGTCGGTTCTGCCAGGTCAACTGCTCTGATTAGGGTTGATGGAAAGGTCAAGTGTTGTTTTTCTCTCTCCTTTTCCTCTTCACTAACTGGTCCAGAGAGTCCTGCTCCTAGTGTTTTAGTGTGTACATCACACTGATACTACTTACCATACTGTGTGCAATGAATTTGTGACATCAAGATTAATGTCACGGTATTAAGAATACTTTATATCATGAAGATTAATGCCAGCCTAAAAAGGTGGTAAACTCTAGGGTGCAAATGAAAAAGAGACTAAACTGATTCTAGGTGGATTTACCCTCCACTACTTCCCTGCTTGTGTTGTGTGTTACGATGAGTTGCGTTGGGTTGCATTGCGAGGTTTGTGTGCGTGTGTTTGTGTACTGTTTGCTGTTGCTGCTTGTATATATGGATTAAAAGAAATTTTGCCCAAGGTGAGGATTATGCCCTTCAGTGCCATTTAACGATATAAGATAATAGAGCTTTATTCAACAACTCAGTCGCATTGAAGTGTGTGTGTGTGTGTGTGTGTGTGTGTGTGCGTGTGTGCAGTGTTAGTGGAGAGAGAAAGAGTGATTGTTTGCATTTGATTTGTATCTTGTGTGGTGTTTATTTGTGTGGCTGGTCATTGCTCTTGTGTGATGTGAGGTAGATAGTGCTGTGAGGTACACAGACCACTTCCTATCTAGCCAAGATCAAACAGGGAGATATACTGTATACCTCAACCTCAGCATGGCCTGCTATTGGATAAGGCTAGGGTGTGATCCTGGAAGCATGACTTCCGGATTGGCTGCTCCGGTGATTGATGGCCAGCATTTTATCCCCAGCAGAGCTCAATAAGTATGAGGCCGATAGGAGGTAGATACACTAGATTTCATTTTATCACTGTTCCCATCACAGTAGAGTGCTGTACGTGCGTTCACTTTGTTCCGTGGGCTCATCTATTCCACTGTGTCCTGTAAGGGACCCAAATAAGAAGTTCCCTGGGACCTGGGCTCATTAAAACACACTGCTATATACCATGTGGACCCACCAGCAATAGGTCCATAACCCATTTTGGGTCTTGCTCCACAGTAAAACAAACACTGGTAAAGTGGTATATTTGTATTTCGGTAAGTATGTTTGCTTGTGTCTCTTCAGGCTTTCAGGTCGCTATGTATTTGTCATTTTGGCTGACCTATTACATTTCACATTGCAATTGGTTAACACATTTGTTTATTTAGTGTGTGCACTTTGGGTATGTTTGGTAAGTGAATCCCTAGGTGCCTCTGTGCTGTATGTACTTTGGCAGTATCCTCGCGTGTTTGTTAGCCCGTCAGCATGACCTCCATGTTCTGTAATGGCGGAGGCCATAAAAACTTTATGGGGTTATAAATATACACAGTCTACGCTAATGACATAGAGAGAAGGAAGGAGAGAGTGTGGAAAGAGGGAAAGAGAGATAGAGAGGGAGACGTGGAAAATGAAAGACAGAGACATTTGTAGGGATTGGCATAGTGATGGAAGTGTTATTCCAACTACCATGATGATTCTGTATATAAGCCCAACATGTTCGTTGTCAACAATGAGAGGTACGAACGTCAAATAAACCCGGCTGAGCAATAGGGACCTCAGAGCAATAGTAAATATGCAGGTGGGATTTGGTATAAAGTCTTAACCAACTGTGAGAACGCCAGGGTACGCAGAAGGGGAACAATAAGAAGAGAAAGAGGGGGTCATTTTTTCATTTCTCTCTCACTGCACCTTCTTCTTATTGTTCTGTTTTCTTACTCTTTCGTTCTTAGTGATCGATAAACCTCCCAGATCCCAGTTGTGTATTTACTATTATTCCGAGGCCCCTATTGCTCAGCCGGGTTTATTTGGCGTTAGTACCTCTCATTGTTGACAGGCAACATGCTGGGCTCACACACAGAAACAACATGGCAGGTGGAATTACACCTCCATCACTATACCACCCATAACTTCTTGTATCTTTTTACGTCACGTATGCATGCACACACATACACCCATACGTGTGCGCGTACACACACATCGCCGCACATAAACACACATAAACACATTCACAACTGCCTGAGGTCCCTCTGCCCGTGTTTCCGGTAATGGAATGTCAATGACTCGTCACAACGGAGGAAGTCATTTTCTCTGACACACAGGTAGCGATGATCTGCTGTTTTAGTGCGGCAGGTTGGTGATGCGGGGATCCCACCATGGCTTCTGTTGTTGCCATGCATGAAATATTGTACATGAACCGCATTTCCCAAATAAAGAAAACGATCATGTTCTCTGTCCCCTATCTCCACTGTCCCCTAGTCTACTGGCTGAGTGTGACTGACCCAGTGTCCCAGATTCATTAGAAAACTCGCCGCCAGCAGAAAGCTGCCAACAGCTGTGTAGAGAAAGAAGAAAGTATTTGTTATAGGGTCACAAGAGGTAATCTTGTGCACCAGTTCTGCGTCATCAACTATGGTGCTTCCTCTATTAAAATAAGCCTTACTCCACAGAACCACAGCATTTTGCCTTATTACAAAACCTCCTCTATTAAACCTATAGTATCCTGCTAGAATTAGATTAGCTCATCCTGACCATAGGCTCATTTCCCTTAATAAACCTACACCATCATCCCCTCAAGTGGGCGTGAGATTATCTCCATTTTATCACATCCTGTTAAAGCCGACACTGCCTGGACGGCAAGCATAAAAGGCCAAACTACGTCTCAGATCCGAGGGCTAATGTTGTAGTTTATTTGATAGGCCAAGGGGATGAAGGAGGTCATTAAGTTTAACTGGTCTTAAATATAGCGCAATAGAGACTGCCCTTTGCTTTGACCCTGCTTTGCTACAGTGTGTGTGTGTGTGTGTGTGTATATATATATATGCCTGCGTGTGTGACTGTGTTCATACTCTGCTCCGACCCTGCTGCACTGTGTAACAGACTCCATTAGAGGCAGTAGAGGAGGTTCTATCTGGCTTGAGGTCAGTGTTGTAATAGAGGTTAACTATGGGCATAACCACAGGCTCGCCCAGATCAGGCTGATCCAGGAGGCCCTTAATCAAGCGCTGACACTCCTCAGGTTAATAGAAATGTAAAAGAAACAGCAACCCCATGCCTCGGCATTATGTTCTCTCCGGTTTGTGTCAGGCTGCATTTAAATGTTCTTATCTGACTCCGAGCTGGCGGATTCACGAGGGCCTGAGCAGCGAGGGTGTATGTATCGAGAATAAGAACACCGTTATCAACCGGGAGAAAAAGATTTTGTTCTCTCCTTCCCCTCTGTTAGACCTTAACCTCAACCTCCCATCTGTAAAGAGAGTGCCTTCTTGTGTACCCTTATAATTGATTCATAGCAACAGCAGGTAGGCTATTTCCCTGTTCCTCTGAGGAATACGGAGTGTGGTCAGGTTAGTCTGCTCTCATGTTTCTCCCTTTCTGCTGTCAGAGACACGGGGAGCAACACCTCAACCGAAACCACGACCCGGCTATGATTAATGGATACATGCATGTACAGTATAGGGTTTCACCTGGCGAGTGCCTGCTCGCGTGTTTGCCTACTTGAGGTTATGTATGCATCCAGTACCTGTAAGTGTCTGGTGTGATATCCTTGTTTTTTAATGGTGCGTCTGAATCATTTCTATTCAATTTTTATGGTTCTCCCAGGCCCCATTCCGGCGCTGTGATGGTAATGCTACAATACTATAACACCAGATAAAAGCCCTGTTCAGCTGATATATGCAGCTCCCTCCGCCTTCTGTAGGGAGGAAAATATTATACTCAGAGAGAATGGAAAAGGATAGAGAGAACGAGGGAGCGAACGCAACTGATAACAGATAGCGGGGGAGAAAGAGAGAGGAAGAGATAGAGAGAGAAAGAGTGAGGGAAATCGAGAGGGAGCGCTCCAGTATCTTATCTGTATTCCTCACCAGTGGTTCCCAGCAGAAACAGTGTGTCCAGGACTCTAAACAGACTATTATCCTAGTGTTTATCACAGTGCACATTACCGTTCGCCTCTGTCTGACTTACTGTAATGGAGTCGTTTGGTTTGATGGATGCCTGAGGCGTGGGTTTCTATCTATTGCTCCCATTATACCTCCGTCTGCATCCCCTCACTGTAGAAATGTCTGCCTGCATGCTCAGCGTAGCCTGCAAGCATGGTGATTGAGGTTATGGCCAATGTAAATGTACATTTGGCACAGTGAATTGGAGGTGGAAAGGGCAAGAGGAAATCGAGGCGATGGGAGGGGATCATCTACAGTACCTCTTGCGGAATATGCATTGCAAGAGGGGGAGATGTCTGCAAGACTAGCTTTATGTACTGTGACACACTGTAGAAATGGAGGTGTGATAATTATCCCAGGGTTTGTTTTTGCCCCCAAGTGGGGTGTTAAAATAAAGGGTCTCTGGGGATGGAGATTTTGTGTGTCTGTCTCTTTGTGTTTGCGTGGGGTGTTTGCTTTATTCCCTGCACACTGTATCTGTATGCATGCAGGCTGGTTTTCACACGTCTTCAGCGGGCCCTATTACATTTAAGATTCATCCATCATGGGTGCACAGTAACCTGATTGCCCTTCTCTCCCTGGGCGAGATCTCACATTTGATAGGACAACACGTACAGTATGTGTATGTGTGTGTGTGTGTGTGTATGTGTGTGCGTAATGAGGAGGTGAGGTGTGGGGAGGTGATCCAGGACATTGCCTCATCGCAGTAAAAGGTTCCTTACAGTTCTTCTGCTGTAGGGTCACCTTCAGTACATGCACACACTTCACAACCATATAAAATGTTACTGCCTGTGTGTGCATGTGTGAGCGTGACCGGGCGCATGTCTGTGTGCGATTCTGTTTGCCGTCAGCTGGATGTTTACCTGGCAAGCCGAGCCGAATCCCACCGCGGCGGATTCTGGGACCGCAGGAGATGAGAGAGGCAGGAGCAGTCAGCGGCGACACAAGGAAAGAGGAGTGAGGCATCCACACCTCCTCCATCTGTTCTCCTACTCTATCTATCGGGCTGAAGATGGATAGATGGATGGAGAGGCAGCGATTAGCGCTGATATCATCCCAGAGAGCCACGAGAAGAGAAATGAGTGGGGCGAGATAAGAGGTGTGGGGTGAGAAAATGAGATTGGTTTGCTCTCGACTGAAACGTTCTCCATCTCTCAGCCTATATGCTTGAGTCTAGACTGAATACATTGCACCTGTACTGTCTACAGTGTGCTTGCGTGTCGCCAGTCACGCTAAGCGGCGAGCCTCAGCCATGCGTCCTGGGGGAAGAGATGACAAAGTCACACCTGAGATAAGTGTTACACCGGCAGTTGACTCTGTCTGTCTCCCCCTACACACACACACACACACACACACACACACACACACATCAGTCACAGCCATGAGGGGCCAGCACAAACACTGTAGTTGCACTTTTTGGTGCTTGCCACTAGGTGGCGAGCATGGGGCTTCGTTGGGGCTTCGTTACCCTTACCGACCGAATTAGAAGTGTCCGTAGTTGTTTTCTATAATGAATGGGAATGAATGAGCCTGGGTGTTATGGTAATACTGATTCAAAAATAGTTTTCATTGTGGTATGCATGTAACAGCAGTCAGAATTAACTTTAAAGGGATAAAAGTGAGCAAAAACCTCTGGAATTGTCCTCAATTCCAGTTCTTATCACTTACCATGCTGTGGTGACAGAAAATGACTTTATTTATCCTCAACAGCACAAAGATCTGTGAATCAGATCACTGCCACTGCCAAATGCATGGATTTTGAATTTATCTCATAAGTAAATATTAATAATTGGTGCCTCAACTATCTGACATTTCAACTGACAAACCATGACTGCCTATAAGCCCACAGGTGGCAAGCATCTAACTAACACTAAGCTAGTTTCCACATATGTGTGAGAGGTGTAAGTTACTGTCTGCCCGTCCATACAGGAGGGCTGATGATTGCTCCACACATTTTTCTCTCATGCTGTGGAATGATGATAAGTGTGATGGCTGTAGATTAATGCGTATAAAATCGCTGAGCAGCTGAGATAGTGTAAATCAGGAAATAGTATAACTAGGGTAGGGTGGAGAAGGATAGCTCATTAGTTGGAGGTCAACTATCATTCACCATCATTAGCTAATCTCCCTCTCTCTCTCTCTCTCTCTCTCTCTCTCTCTTTCTCTCTCCCTGTATGTCTGTCTCCCTCTCTCTCTCTCACCCCTAACCTCTCCACCCCCCCCTCCTTCTCTCAAGTATACTCCAACTCGCTTCATCACTATTCATCAGCTGTCCTCCCAGACTCTAAGCAGGCCAGGGTTCGCATTGTTTTAATTCAATTAAAATTGACATCAATCTGCACGTGACGAATGAAATTTACATCCCCAACAATTAATCTTGCCTGGCCTGCCACACTCCCACCCACACACCCCCTCAGTCGCTGGTTATTATCATTATCTAGGCCCAGGGCTGGCACCAGAGCAGGAATGAAATTAAAATCATAATTCAGTCTTTTGAAGCCTTTTGAAGTTTAGGTCAATAATTAAGTAGCGTTTCTCTGTGGCTGGCAACGCACATCTGGAGAAGGCATACTTCTATTGCCTTTATTTCAGAGGCCAGTGAATTGGCCTGCTTTCAGTGAAAACCCGCCGGGGTGTACAGTTGGGACGGGATGTTTAGTCGTTGCGCATTTTGTAGCAATTAGTTAAAAAGAATACATGATATTGCTGAACCATGATATGGATCGAATCCTTTTGCGTTGCGGTTTCCATCCCTCATATTTCTCGTCTTTAGGCTGTTTCTTCATTCTCTCAAGTTTACAAAGCTTTTCAAAATGTATATTCCTGCTATTCTGTGTTATATTCTCTATCTTCACAGAGATAAATGACCATTGGGTTGTCATTTTGGAAATGGAATAATATGGCGAGAGTAGGCAGCGTTGATAGCTTGTATGTGTGTAAAGCAATGGGTGATCCTCTTAACCAGAATCTCGGCAGCCCTTGCATCTCCCTACTGAGATTCAAAGCCTTTTGCTTCTGAAAATATATGGAAATCTCCAGGAATCTCCCAAATATGATTGGACTCGGGGTTTTTTTGAAGTTGCCTTGAGATAAATTTTCTTGAGAGCTGCCCTTATAAGCCCTCTGATACACTGCTGGTGTAAGCCCACCGCTCGCTGGTGCAGTCCATCTAATGCGGTGAATAGAGAAACAAAGCTTTGTTGTCGTATATTCTCCTCCTGTGGTAAACCGCCATGTTAGAACAGCATTTAGCTTCCAATCCTCTGTCTCTGGAGAGGACTAATCTAGGCTATACTTTCTCCCTACTCTCTCTCTCTTTCTCTCTCTCTCCTCCCTGTCATTCTCTATCTCTCTGTCTTTCTCTCAGTCTCACTCTGTCTGTCTCTCTTCCCTCTCCCTCCTTATTTGCAGCCTATTACCTCAGCATGCATGCTAAAACAACTATTGTGAAGCTGTAATCTGGCTTCCATTTTGGGGTCTGCGTTTCCGTCCTGAAACACAAGGTCTGTGCTATTGTGCTCCACACAGGGATAATGGCTGACATGTTGATCAAAGCCGCCGTGTTGAAACTGAACTCCAATTCTGCACCCTAAAAGAAGGTCTGAGAAATGCTGCTCCCACAGTCACACATTTATAAACGCAGCAGTGGCGCTAATGGTCACAGTGTGTGGTTAGGTTTAATTTGAACAACTGGTAGGGTGGAAATTTCAGGGCTTATTGTTTATAAAACCTTGTACTTAACATTAGTGGTTTCTCTCTCATTCTCCGCCTGCCTTCCTCCCTCTCATGTGTTCACTAATGAAGTTACCATCTTGGCCATTTTGACACTTATCATGTTCTGCCCTTTGTTGCCCTGATCTCCCTGCAATCCCTGTTCCCCTTGCCAGCTATCCAGTGGTAATTGGTCCCTTGCTTCCTGCCTCCCTCCTCCCTGCAGATGTCCCTCTCCTCTCCTCTCCTCTTCCTCTTCCTCTTCCTCTCCTCTCCTCTTCCTCTTCCTCTCCTCTCCTCCCCTCTTCCTCTTCCTCTTCCTCTCCTCTCCTCTCCTCTCCCCCAGTACAAGGCCGTGATTGGTGAGTCACTGTAGCAGGCAGTGACCACCTAACGTCCTATCTGTAGGTGTTGTCTCAGCAGGAGAAATTCGCCGACAGTTCTGTTGTAAGATCATTAGAACAGAGCCAGCTAACCTGTCTTCATGACAGGATATGAGGAGACTGTAGGTCAATTAGAGGGCATTAAATCTCCCTCTCATTATACGGTCTCCTTAAAAAAAAAGAACATTCTGGAAAGCCCTCCATCCAATTAAAAGATAAGAATGTGACCATTAACAACCGTAGATTCAGACCTGGGGACGGAGGCAGAGAATGGAGAGATTGTCACTCATTTGATCTCACCCACACAGCGTTGATAGACACACTCTTCAGCAGGCCTCAAGCAGTCCAAATTAATGAAGGCCTAGGTGTGTGGGTGCATGTGTCTGTGTATCTGTGTGTGTGTGTGTGTGTGTGTGTGTATGCCTTATATTTGTGTGTACATTTGTGTGTGTGTGTGTGTGTAGGTGTGTGCACGTGTGTGTGTGTGGCATATTAGATAAAGAGCATGCAGAAGCAGGGATAAGAAAGGCTTCAGTGTGCCAAACCTTGGAGGAAGGAGGTGGAGATTCCCTTGGTAGCTTCTGCCACCAAGATTTTTTTGTTTTGTTTTGTTTTGTTTTGTTATGTTTTTTTCTGCCGACATAGTACAATCTAGACCAAACAACTGCATAAGGTTCAATTACCACTCATGTCTGACATCATCTCTCTCTCTCTTTCTCACTCTATGTCCCCCCCACACACACACATCTCCCTTTTCCCTGGAGTTACAGAGCTTCATAAGGCTGACGCAACCCTCGCCCTCTCCTTGTCACTCATGCTTCTAAATCACACACACACACACACACACACACACACACACACACACAGAGTGTGCAGTCAAAGCCTCAGCCCTGGGGTGAAGACACACAGAGATCTATGTAAGGCTGTCAGAAGAAGAATATCCCTCCTGCTCATGTTGACATGTCCCTCTGTGTGTGTATGTACAGTATGTGTGACTATATGTGTGTGTACGTGTGTGTGTGTGTGTGTGTGTGTGTGTGTGTGTGTGTGTGTGTGTGTGTGTGTGCATATGTGAAGGTGTAGCTTTACCCTGTCGTTCCTCTCCACCTTCTTCACATGCATTGCCCGATGGTACAGTGCATGGTATGCGGTATGTACATACTTCTACCTCATAGTTATTTTGGACCCAATAGCAGTGCCTCCGAGAATGTTGGTTGTGTCAAAATGAGTATTATTTTTTTTCAATTCCTTCCAGTGGGTCCGTGACTAAACGCCTTAACTGTCATTACCATTTTGTGTTGCCACCACTTTCCCTGGTGCACAATGGAAATGATGTCTTCTCAGCAGCATTGCTGCCTCTCTCGCTCTCTCTCTCTCTCTCTGCCTCTGGCATCCCTGCACTGTTAGAGAGGCTGTCCAGGAACCCAATGTCAGCCTGTCTACAGTTTGCTTTCACTGCCTTTCTCTCAGTGTGTGTGTGTGTGTGTGTGAGTGGGTGAGTGTGAGCCTGTGCCTGTGCTTGTGCCTATGCCTGCATAAGAGTGCGTGCGCGCGCATGTGTCGGTACGCGTCCGTGTCTGTACCTCACTTTGTTTCTGTGCATCTTCGTACGTGCATTCCTGCGCGTGTTTGTGTGTGTGTGTGTACGCGGCCATGCATGCCTGCCCAAGTGTGATAACTGCAAATGAATGGCAGAGTTTCCTGACACCTGTTCCACCCTGCAGCCAGTTGCCAGTGTAGACACACAGGTGTAAGTCCCATCCCTCTTGTCAGCCAAGGCAGGGCTGGGCTCTCTAAGGCGGGATAATGTGCCAGAAAGATGGGTGAGATGACGATGGTTGGTGCCAGGCGCTGGCATACTCCTCTCCCTCACAATACACCTGTTCACTGAACGTGTTTTCTTTTACATATTGTCCTCTCTTCCTCTCACCTGGCAACCTGCTGATCGAGAGAAAAAAATGACAATAACACAGGTCTGTGTGTAATGATAGGAGATTTGCCGGAAACCTGTTCTTGAACTATAAATAGCCACTATTCACCCATTAGGGCTGCTAGTTTTTCCCTAAGGCGTGATTGGGTGATAAGTATCCAAGCTAATGGTGGTCAGCAGCTATGTAGGTTAATGGTGTGGGCGAGATCATGGTGATGGATGCCGCTGATCGCCACATTGACCTCACCGAGATTGCTCCCTCACCCTTCTGTCCGGCTACTCAGCTGCTCCCAGAGCCTCGACAATAGGGGACGTCTCTCATGTCTCATCTGTTGTCTCCGTGCCCACTTCTGCTGCCCGCTGTGCTTCACTTCCACACTAGAAAAGGGATCCATACCATCACAAATCAAGATGAGATTAGTCGATACCTCCCTCTTTAATCACAAGCGTGTGGAACAAAGAGAAAGTCAAAATTGGGTATAGGGGAAGGGGGTTATATCAGCCTTATCACTGACTTCCCGCAGGACGATGTGGGTGTTCTGGAGTGTCCTGTCTGCTTTCTACCTCTCCTCTCCTCTCCTCTCCTCTCCTCTCCTCTCCTCTCCTCTCCTCTCCTCTCCTCTCCTCTTGTCTTCTCTCCTCTCCTCTTCTCTCCTCTACCTTTCTCCCATCTCCCCTCCTCTCTCCTGTCTTTTTTCTGTCGTCGTTCAGAAAGATAGGAAGTAGGGACAGGTAATTACCGCGGAGCAGGGCTCTTCCCCTGTCCCCCAGTCATTTTCTCTATATCCCCCCCCCCCCCACCTATCTTTCCCTCGCCATCTTTCTCGCTCTCTAGCTCGGTCCATATAGTTATTTTCCATCCTCCTCTCATTACCCTGTTTAAAAACCAAGAGAAAGTACCAGAAAGTATCCGCTTCCGCAACACCTAATGCTGTATATGAATTCTCGTTGCGTCGTGCCCATATGAATGCATAGCTTTGAGTCCCACTGTGGTGCAGTGTGAGAGGGTTGGGTCCATTCCTGCAGTTGTTGTTTAGCAGTGCAGTGGAGCAGGCTTTATGCTGATTAACTCCCTCACATCTGATGGATTCCCAGTGACCTCTCCACCCCGCCGTACAGCTCTGGGAGCCTTTCAGGGGAAAAAAAGGCTTCCTTTTTTAATTAGACAAGAATAGGAAATCTATTAGTGAATGCAGAGAAGGCTCGGCACAGAATGAGAGGTTGCTGAGCTCTGTTAGTGTTCAGTAACTACAGTCAACTCCCCTGCCATCACTGCACTCACAAGTAAACTCTCTCTCTCTCTCTCTCTCTCTCTCTCTCTCCTTGCTCTCTACATATGTGCTTAGTAATGTGCTGAGTGACCTGTTGGCTGGCAGCTTCCAGATATGAACCTGCTTCCTCAGAGTGCACCGAGAGCCACATAATGGAACTGTCAAGCAGCATTCCTACTGCACACACACACACACACACACACACACACACACACACACACACACACACTCAAGTGTACGCACGCGCATGCCTACGCACTCTCTCACATGTAAATTGATGCACTCATACAGAGGCAAGCACTAAGCACACCCTCCCCAATTCCTGCGACGCCCCCCTTGTGCGCATGCAGAGTGTTCTATATGCTGTATGAGGCTCTATGGCTTTGATAAATAAAAGAGCAGAGAGGTTTTCTTCATATTCATGTTATATTTATGTTGAGGAACAAACAGAGCAGGGGGAGAGCAGAGCTTCAGTGCCACAGCACTGCCTCTGGCCCAACCACTCAATGCCTCTGCCATTGTCAGAGACATAGCCCAGCTTCATTATTCATCACTTTCACAGGAAAATATCTGTTTAATGTTTAATTCAGGGGCCAAAATTTCACAGGGAAATGTTTGTTGAATGATTAATTTAAGGAGTCTTGCTTGTAGAGGGGAATATTTGTTGAGCAATCAGTTTTGGTTCATAGGAGGACGGCCTTATTTCCGAGAAGTGCACACTTATCAGTGTTTATCTAGACTTGATTGAATGCTTAACTTCCCAAGGCGGGATGTGTGTTTTTTTGTCAACGTGACTCAGAATGCGGGGCAGCAGATGCAGGCTGGATCACCTCTGGGCCCCACATATCCCAGAGTGCTTTGCTGGTGCGACTGCACACTTTTTTCCACACGCCTCCATCTCGCGGCATCTGGGGAGTCTCATTGGGATGACGTGTTACATAATTAGCACCAAATTAACACTCAATTAGGCAACCCGTGTTGAGAGGGTGGGGACAGACTGTCTTCAGAGGCTTTAGAAATCACATCAGAGCCTCAACCACCACCTGGCCTACTGAGAACATATGTCACTTAGATTCAAACTCACACCTCATGTCTTTTTGGCCACGTCTGCTTGTAATACATTGTTCTGATGATTAGCCAGAGATATAATATCCTGCAACAATTCAGCCAGAGCCCACTGCTTGGCTAAGATGTGCAATAATCCCCCGGCGGTAGGAAGGATCAGGGATGATGTGTTCCAATAAGATGTGCTTTATGTTGTTTCAGCAAAAACTTTGTTTCAGACGGTTTATAAATTGAGTCAGCCTTCTATAGAGCAGGGTAGTTTATGATACTTTTGTTTCTCTTGAGGGTAAAGCTATGGAGAAAAAGTGGAGAAAGTTTTGTTGGAGTTCAACTTGAATCCGTTCTTTATGAATCCATTTGCAGTGTGGGGCATATGTAAGATTCTTCCCTTTTGAGGCCAAACACAAAGAAATACTACTTTACCTGTCTTGGTTGTTCTGGGACCTTCCTCACTGATCGACAAAATACCTTGCTCTATCCCTCTTCCCTTTTTCTTTCCAAGTAAATTTTGTTTGCCGTCCAAGTATCGTGTGTCGAGGCTGCCTCTCTTCTCCCACGGCTCTCCCTCACAAAGTCACCGCTAAGAAGCAACAGATGATATAGAGACAGAATTAAAATCCAGAATACATTCCTTCAATGCCCTTATATAATTCAACATGGCTAGAAAGGTTTGGAGCCTTGCTGTCCCACGTTATTCCTGTATTATGCAGCTCTGAACGAGATAGACGACTACAACACCCAAAGCTAAAGGGAGCAATATTTCTCTTTGAAAAGCTACGCAGGCACACACACAAATACAAAATGCATGCTCATATATAGGAACAAGCACTCTTTCTCTCTCTCACTGTCTCTCTCTCTCTCTGTCTCTCTCTGTCTCTCTCCCTGTCTGTCATACAGTTACACACCCGTTCCCCACCTCTTTCTCTGTTCTTGCCTCTCCCTCTCTCGCTCTACCTTTGTCTGTCTTGCCCCCTCCCTCTGTCTCTCTCGCTCTCGCTTTCGCCTCCTCTCTTTCACACACACACACAGACACACATACACATACACACAAATGCACACATACACACACACGTTCACACCTCTGCTGGGGTGGGGTTCTTTATTTCATTAACAGCCGCTTGCACGCCAAAATTCATTATGCCACCCTTCTGTTCTGGCGCGGCCAAGCATGCCAGCTAACGTGCGGAACAAATTTCTCTCCCCCCTCTCCTCCCCCGTCCTCCCCATTTCTCCTCCCCCACTCCTGCTAATAATTATGTTTAGGATGTGATTCACCTGCATCAAAGGCTCCCTGTGAAGAGGCCCACTTTGTATCGCTGGTCCATGATTAGTCATTACTGTCAAACGCTTGGTGTTTCCCTCTGCTGGTATGCTTTGAAGCTAACAGGTGGCTGTTTCCAAAATGTAATGCAGATATCATCACGCTCTCTGTGTTTCCCTGTACTCAGAGAATGTGATGCGGTGCTCTTTGTCAAAAATAGGAAGTGGCAGCCTCTCAGTTGTTGTTTTATTCCCCTTCATCTGAACCGGAGAAGCTGTTGTCTGTGACACTGATCTCACATGGGTTTTGTGTGAATGAGATATGTCCGGATGAGAATAAAGATGGACTGTTTGAACAGTACAGTGGCATGTCAGTAGATGGATATATGGGAAAATACTGGGACCATCATGCTGTGCTGGTGTGGATTTAAAGTTCATCATGCCTGCTGTGCAGCTGGTGCTAAATAGTATCAAATTGCTGCTGTTGGGTGAAAACCTTGTATCTCTAAATTGTCAACTTCTCAGGAACTAAGAAAAATAGCCTTGTTTATATCTTGATCACCATGCATTTTTGAGTTTATCCAGTGGGTTTTAAAATTTCATAAGTTTCATAAGCCCAAGGATCATAGACATTTATCATCCTATAGAGGACTATGTGATCAATTGAAGTTAAAACATGAAAATCCCCAAAATCTGAGTTACAGTATGAGGTTTTCACCTGACAGTGACAAAATATTACTCGAAAAAATTACTCTTTTTTTCCCCTGTGAATGTCATGTCAGCCTATATATCTCAACTGAATAGCCACCCCATACCCCACCCACACCGCTGTCAAAACACACACACACACACACACACACACACACACACACACACAAACAACCGCCCACTGTCCACCATCCACCTTTTGCATTTTCCAGTGCCACCAAAACTGCCATGGAAATTGGAAATTGATAGGGCGGCACCTTGGGTCCGGCTGTGCTTTGACAAGTTATTCCGAGTGGAATAAAAGGAGGGCTGTGTCTGGAAACAAAGCGCTGGCTTAGGAGGGTTTTCCAGCCCTCGGGGACCTGCCTTATTTATGAGACACCAGCGAACACACTGCCATAGAATGAAATAGCCAGCCTCGACTGATACTTAGACCCCCAGTGTACAGCGCCTTTTCTTGCCCATTCTTCCCCACGATGAATTCGGGTGGAGGACTATAGATCCGTCTCCGTTAGCTTGTTTTTTTCATTTGCTCGTTCATTTGATCGTCATATCTCAGACACCGCAGATTGGACTTTGACAAAACTTGGGGGAATGATGCATCTCACCACTGCATTCTGCCATTTTCAAAGGTACTGGCCCAAGGGGATGCTACAATTAAAGGTCGAAACAAGATGACATATTTGTTACTAATTGGCCCAGAAGGCGACTGCGTTATTTGTGGGGGATGACATGTTTACTGTTGCCTTGTTTCCCTAGCCCTCCATACTTTCTCTGCTTATCTTTTGCTCTCGTTCTCTGCTTTCATCTCACTCATGTTTTCTCTTCTCTGTGTCTTTTTCTTTCTACTTGTCATTCTGCTCTATTCTGCTGTTATATTATTGTTTCCTTCTTCCTCTCCCTAATACTCATGCTCGGCTTCAGCCTTGCCTTTTTGTTTCTGTTTTACGGTAGAATAATAGCCTTTTACTGGTTCACACAGCAGCATTGGTCCGGGGGGTACCGTGGTACACTGTGTGTGTGTGTGTGTGTGTGTGTGTGTGTGTGTACTGTAGGTGTATGTGTACGTGTGTGTGTATGTGTGTGCATGTGTGTGTGTGGGCTTGTGTGGGGTTGTAATTGCTGGTTGATTTGTGGTCAGAGAGGGTCAGACATCCTGCAGGGAACATGACAGGCTTTTAAAAGCGGAGAAAGAGAGCCCAGCCCTGCACCCATTTAACCTCGCCCACCTCCAGGGAGGTCAAAGCACTCAATCAGCTCCTCCACTTTTATTAGCTTAGGATTCAATGTAAGATACTGGCAATAGGGTAGCTAGTGCACTTCCATCTGGGCATGTGTTACACGTATGTGTGTGGAGGTGCAGGCAGGCATTGGTGTTGATATGCCGATGTTGGAATGGAGAGGAGGAGAAAAGAACTGGGGAGGTTTACTGAAACGTAAAAGAGAGTGTGTTGATAACAAGTCTGGGACATAAAGGATGCATGTGCATGTGTACATGTGCGCCTGCCTATGTTTGGCCCCGTTCATATTCTCCTCAGTTATCTCTCCCTAGAATATATACCATCTAGACAGTTATAGAATTCTTTCCTCTGAGATCAGGCTTGCTTCTCTCAATCACTTTGTTCTAGTTTAACTGTAAAAATAAAACGTTTCAGTCGTCAACAGAGTAAGTGAGCGTGGCTTTGATAGTCAGCTCATCAGCTGGGGCTATATGGGCCGTGCCGGCGGGCCTCCCCGACCACAATGTCATAATGAGAGATTAGGAGTCGGGGCCGTGGAGGAAGTGCAGGGGGAAGTGATGGATTCGGTCCAGATGGTCGCCGGTGCAGGCAGGACAGCGGGAGCTCTGTTAACACCTCTCAACACCACTGTGCTCAGGCACACAGCACTAACTGTTACAATACTGACAATAAACCGCTCCGATCCACACCGTGTGGTGTTGATACAGACACACGAGTCTCCTAATAATGGAATCCGTGATAAAGATTCATCAATAAGTAGATTCTGTACAGGCCCTGGGTGCATTTGTGGTTTTGTAAGCTACAGCTAGCAATTGTAAAAGGACAAATATCAGCCATAATTCATATCAGACAGACCAGAAGTCCTACCTTTTGGTAGATGTTGTGCATAATATAGAGCTGAACAATTAATCGAGAAAAATATAAATCACAATATGAACTTCTGCAATTTCAAAGCACAGAGGCTGCAATTAATTGCTTAAGAGAGAGGGGCGTCCAAAATGGATTAATAAACAAGGTATTTTAGTGCTTAGTATCTTTGGTCCATGAATCAAGTACAATATTGCTAAAAACCTGTCATTTCATTCATTTTTTTTAACTACATCACTTTTCTTTAAACAATTTAAAAATTTATGGCAAGAAAAACTGGTCATGATATTGATCGCAGTTTAAATCGTAATTGCAATATTCTGTCAAATAATCGCAATTAGAGTTTTTGTCAATATCTTTCAGCCCTTTCAGCCCACTAAGGTGTGAAAGTTTATAGTTAAGCATTTTACAATAATACAACTTGTACTTTAATTAGATACTGCTCAATAAGCAACAGACAGGATTTGAAGAAAATGATTTTCTCAAGTGCTGTAAACTGTGATGAGGTTTTATAGCAAACAGGTACAGAGGAGTGAAGTGTGTGACACATGACTAACTGAGGCCCATGGCCTGTGGCGACAGCAGCATGGGAGAGAGAACTATTCATGGCTGCTATGTCGAGGAGTTGAGCAATGCAGTGATGGAGGCCTTACCCTTACCCTTCTTTGTAGGATCAGCGGAGTCTAATGGCTCCTCATCAATTCCTCCTGTCTAGGGAAGTGTGTGTCATGACTCCTGTAACTACTTCTGACAAGAGTGATGAAGTGCTTGTTAAAGTTGAGAGATTCTGGTGGAGTTTGAAACCTTCAGATATAAATCTGTGTAGAGGGAGATGGACAGAGATGGTGCGGCTGGGGCGAAGAGGGAAAAAAAAAAGATGGTTGAGAGATGGAGATGGAGTGAGAGGCAAGACAAAGAATTCCTACAGTTTAGGCATGACAGAGAGAAGAGAGCGAGAACAAAGAGGGAGAGAGCGAGAGAGAGAGGGGAGCGAGAGGAGCTAATGATCTCCATCTGTCTTAGAAGGCAGGGGGAGAAGAGCATCGTTAGGATTTTGGAATGAGGGGAAGCAAACAAACACAGGAATGCAAATCTCACACTGGCACTGACTTATGTGACTGGCTCCATTTGAGTCAGCTGGTAAAACTCGGCTCGGAGACAGTTGAGGGCTTCAGTCGTGTCACGCTTATGTTCGCTGCTCTTCAGCACAAGTGCCTGCGTAGCATGTGTGTGTTTATGTGTGTATATCTGCGTATGTGTGTGAAGTAAGTGTCTGGATTGGTATCTTCGTTTCTCTCTGTGTGTATGTTGAGTTTAAGAATAGGTTTATGTGCATCTATGTGCTGTTCTTTTATTTTTCTCAGTGTTGCACGGCGCCTATTATCTCAGATCAAGCTACTGAGTCTCTCTCTAGTTAAAATATGGCTCAGACTTGCAAGACTCTAAAATCAAGAGTGTCTGTACTATGAGAATGGCCACTGATGCTAGGAGTGCAAAATCGCTTGTCTCTGGCTGTTAGAATGCCTTCTCTTTTGTTTTGTCTCTTTGTGGGTTTCACATTGGACATGCTGTATATGTCAGTTTTACGTTAGCATCCTTTTGGTATGTTGGAGTTACTCTATGAAAAGTACTGCTGCCCTGGAACTGAAAACAGAGAGAAGACAAATGTGTGACGTGAGAGACAAATGGCTAGCGATTCCATCGAGGAAGTGTTGTTCATTCCAGTTGAATACTAGATGTATGTTTTGGCTTACGGTGGAATATTGCTCTGCTATCTCAGGGAAGTTTCTGTGTGTTTTCCAGATGGAGGCTTAGCTTTTCTAAGCTGTGTGCTGATTGACAGAGTAAAAAGGAGCAGAGAGGCGAGCTGTCTCTCCCTCCCTGCTCCTCGGCTCCTCTCCCCTTAGCGGAGGGTGCCTGTTCTCCGCCTGTCCCATCAGCCACTCTGACACCACCTCCATTTTAGCTTTGCAGACTCCATTTTGCATGTCTGCCCTATCCGAAGGAGCCGGGGCTCCAATTAACACCCGTGCCACGCTGAGGGAGATGAAAAAATCATTCACCCTGCAGGATTGGCTCTGCTGACAAACAGTGCTCACCGGTTGAATAACGACACACTCGCTTTGTTCTCTCCTTGAGGTTTTTCAAAAGTTGATATCTAGAGTGGCAAGTTGTTTAAAGCAGCTCTTTGAACTATTTTCTACCTGATTGATGTTATTCCAGTGTGTGGAATTCTTCCAAAATTTCTCATTCAGCAGTAGAAACTTCAAGGCCACTGCAAATCACCATTAATTAAAGATACAGTCACATAGTCTGTCAGACAAGTTAAGCACTTAATTTGTATCCAAGTTGAGGTGAATGGAATAGCGCTGTATTGTAATGACTATCACTATCACTAAGGCACTTGCCATTTCTATTGCCTTTTACTCAAGCTTGACATTGATTTGCCCTCTTGAAGAATCTACAGTGAACAATATATTTCCATTTTTTTACAATAAAAATACCAACCCTAGTAATTATTGTATCATATCACTAAATTGCCCTGTTGTAACTGATACTACATTCATCACAGAGCTATTACACAGGTGAAGAGGAACAGTGGGTTGTGTCCACTGCTGAGGGTGCTGTGGAGCGGGGTCAAAGGGAGCCGATGTAGCAGATGGCAGCGAGGCGACACTGTAGGCTGCCTATCTGCTCCTCACTGCAGTCGAGCTTCACTTCATATGAATCTCAGGCCTGCGCGCTCCACCTCAGCCTCAAGCATTGGCACTATTAGTGTCTTTATCCACCTGGCCGGACCCGAGGCTACTATTCAGCATGGCAAAAACAAGGGGATCACACACACACGTACGCACACACACATACCCTTCCAGTGGGATTATGCGCTGCACATGCTGGTTGTAATGTGCCAGGACTGTGCTAATCCTGTCCCTCAGGTGTGTATCCACCTGCTCTGGCTGTCCCCCGCAGTGGGCCGGGTTCGGCTGGTCCTCCTGCTCCGACAGATAGAGCAGCAGAATGGACACCGGGCCACCGGGGCTTCCCTCTGAATAGCCCACAGAGATCCCCGCTGATTAGGGAACTAATCCTCTGTTATTACCTAACGTAGGCCTAGCTGCTGGATGTTTTGATGGTCATAATCTGTCTCGTCTGAATGTTCCTCTGTCTCTCTATCCTGTATCATGTGTTTCCTCTGCGTCCGTTCCAGCTCCGGCTATCTGCTTAAGCTCCACACAGCTGTATTTACTGTACCTTTTACTCTTTCATTTAGCAGGAATGGCTCCTTTATCGCCACTCCACTGCTGGGCTCCGTTATCTGAGGCAGACAGGAAGGCCTGTGTCTGTGTGTGTGTGTGTTAGCCGTGTGCTAGGTTTGTGTGTGCCTGTGTGCGTACATTTAAAAAGAGTGTGTTTGCGGGCATCAGGAACCTAAGTGTGTTTGTGTGTGTGTGTGTGCGCACACACGTATGAGTGTGTGTCGCTGGGTAGTCAGGGTGTACGCTGATGTTGCAGACCGGCAGACGTTAAGCACTGGCCTGCATTATTGAATGTCTACACGCTGTCTGTGAGCTGAGCCCTAATGGAAGAACAGTGTAGTGTACACTCTACCCATTGGGGAACATTAACGCTCACACTGATATTATCCAAGATACACAGCACAGACACACACACACACACACACGCACACACACTGGCAGGGGCAGGGGATGGGTTGAGTGCAGAGACGGAGCTAAGAAAAGAACTGGCAAGGTTTACTGAGAGGTAAGAGGGAGTGTGGTGGGGACAATTCTGGGACACCGACAAAGGATGAAAGGATGACAGTGGGGGGAAAGGGCCACGCTTCTTAGAGAGACAGAATGAAAGAAAATAGCGCTCTGTGCTACGGTGAGAGAGGTTAAGAACAGAGCATAGAGTCGGAGACAGATGAAAGGAGAGAGATGTTGAGCGCAGAGAGGGCACAAAGCAGACTGTGCTAAGCTACACCCACACACAGATTGTCGATATGTCAATACTTCATCAGCAGTGCGCTTCAGGCCCGAGTCTAGCAGGCTTTGACTGGAGCCTCGACAACAAGCATCTTCTCTCCTTCAAGTTCTCCTCCTTTCTATTCTCTTTATCTCTCTTCCCTTCTTACCTCCTCTCTTCCTCTCTGTCCTCTTTCTCTCTCGTTTTGTTTCCTCTCCTCCTTGCCTCCGTTTCCCTTTTTCTCTTCATCTTTGTTTCCTCCCCTTTCCTATCTGCCCGAGGCCTCAGCAGTGGTAATCTTCAGCACAAATAATTCACTCAACTGCACATAAAACACACACACACACACACACACACACGCACACACATGTGCATGCTCACATGCACTTTTGTGGTATGCCCTCCCATTTATTCATACTCATTTGAACTTGGAATCACATCACAGCCATGCACACCCTCGCACGCTCAGTTTTCATGTATCCTCAAAGGCACATAACCCTGCGAAGATCACAACCACACCGAATATGCTTTTATTTCTCTGTCTCTCACCTTCTTCCTTTCTCCCTTGCTCTCACTCTTTCTCTCTTATTCCTCACACACAAATACACGTACAAGCAAATGAATTTGGCAAATGCGGTAGCCCCGCTGCTCTCCAAATTTGTAAAGTACATTCAAATGAACATGCGTGAGTGCACAGCATTAGACACGCACTCGCATGCGCACACACACGCCTGCAGGGGTTCTGAACACGCATGCACACAATTGCACATTCTCACTTGTCGAGTTAGCGCGCAGGCACAGCCCTCGCCTGTGCTCACCATGGTGGGTTCACTAGGTTTCTGATCTCTTTGTTGCCTGACTTTGGAGTACATTCAAAACTCTCTGTTTAAAAAAGTGTTTGAACTCTGCCTTGTGAATCGTGGTCTTTATTCCAAGTGCAAGCTGCTTGGAATAAAGCATATGGTTACTGTATGGCTGGAACAGTCGTATCTCATACTGTAACGAAACAGAGCGCAGCGCACCATATGTGTCGCATCTCCCTAGGGACTGTATAGAGAGATGATGCGGCAGGTTGTCTGTGTGTGTGTGTGTGTGTGTGTGTGTGTGTGTGTGTGTGTGTGTAAGAGAGAAGGGAGAGTCTGCATTTGTTGAACCATTTTGCTGGTGCAGAAACTCCACAGCAGGACGTGGATAATGCATTTTACTGCTTTACCACTGTGATGGTTTAATTAGACAGAAATCCAGAGAGAGGATGTCACTAGGGTGTTGTTGTTGTCATATCAACGGTGAAGCAACACCTCAAATTTTCTATGAAGCTGTCTGATATCAGTCATCAAGCTGTCAATAACATTTTCTGTACTCCAGAATTTGAGGACAAATTACGTTTGCAGGCGTGTGTGTGTGTGCGTCTGTGTCTGTGTGTGAGCATGTGTCTGTGTGTGTGTGTGCATGCATGCATGCATACGTGCATTGTGGAGAGTGACAGTTTTAATTTTTTTGCCCTAACTCAGATGCACAGAGGGGAGCGGTATATCTTCAGGACTCCTCCCCCCCCCCCCCCCCACCCCCCCCTCCACCTCAGCATCCTCCCTCACTCATTATTCTGTAAACAATAGGCCCATTAAAATGCTCCTCATTCATTTCAAACACTCTTCACATTCCCTCACTGCTTAATTGAACCTCTTATTGAGAATGCAACGCGAGTTATTCTACGAACCTGCGTAAAATTTAATCCAAGTTGAGAGTCTGAAAAAACAAATTAAGGCCGTCTTAATGAGGTGCCTTTTTAAGTGGAGTGATACATTATTATACTGTTTAGAGAACAGGCGCATATTTTCTGAAGGTTTGTTTTTGAATCGAGGCCACTTGAAGCCCCAGTCAAGAAGTGTCTTGGGCTAATGGATGTTGAGGAGAGGAGGTACAGTAAAGGGCTGTTAATGTTCCTGAGGAGGGGAAGCCTGCAGTGAGAGCTGAGCCGTACGAGGAGACGCCGCTGAGATTATTGGACTGAGCTGTCACAGCGGCAGATTTAAGGAGCAGCCAAAGATCTGTGCGCACACCAGCACATGTATACACATGCGCGCCCGCGTATTCACACACACACACGCGCATACACACTCTTGCTGAGAGGGCAGAATCACAGTAAACCCCCCAGCAATCGATAACACATTTTCTTTCTTAGTCTCTTCCTTCGTCTGTGTCTTTCTCTCTGTCCCCGTCCCTATCTCCGTATCTCTCTCTCTCTCTCACACACACACACACGCTCTCTATCCCTCTCTCACATTCTCTAACAGTTTCTTAATTTTCACTGAAATTCAACATATCATGTTTCCATGGATGCCTGTGTACTACTTATTTGGTAATGGATTGTTAAGTGCCATTCCCGCTGGTTAATTACGTGTTCCCGGTGTTCCTTGGGAAGTGCTAAGGAAACGAGGAGGTAATTGGCATGCTGGCACTGGCTCTTAATTTGCTCTTTCTTCTCACTTTACAAAGATATGGATTATTAAGGCATCACAGCCGGAGTCCTGCTTTGAAGAGCTTGATCACTGCCATGTTCCATCAGATAGTCTCCTAGCGAGCTGCTTAGTGGAAACGGCTTGATTGGCAGCTTGGCCGGAGACAATAACAGGCCAATTGTTGTCACCTTTCATGATGCTAGGGATTATTTTTATCGTTTTGACGGCGCCAGTGACGATGATGCACAAGATGGCCTCTAATCCAGTATCCTGTCCACCCATATTTGCAGGACAGCATAGTTCTATCGCTGTGATGTCGAGGTATTTTAACGTAGCCAGAGGCAGGGCTCTCAGAGAGCAGAACAGTGGCGCACAGTAACAGTGGGAGAGCGTGATGTGGTTTAGGATGAATGTAACTGCTTTTATTAGCTTCCTCTGGATGACACCGTCCAACTCCCTGCTCAGCGTCTCTCTCTCTCGTGGGAAACGGGTCGGGCCCGGAATTGAATTGTGTATACTCTGAGGTGAGTTTGTAAGGGCATCATACAGGATGATTATTGCAACCATCAGGAATGTAATGAAACTGGCTCAGAGGTGACACCTGTACAGAGGAAGGTCACTGTTAATATATGGGGATCTCCTGCGGTACAATATAGGAGTCCGCCGGCCGGAGAAGAGCGCTGAGACTTGTCTAGTCAGGCTTAGCGGTCTTGGGAGACTCACAAGGACTTCACGTGTTTGCTGAAGTCTCCATCCCTCTCCATCTCTCTGTCCATGCATCTCTTCAGCCCTCCTATTAATCTGGTCTTCTCCAGCTGGACCCCCTTTGTTGGTAAAAATGCTGAAAACCTTTGGGAGCCAATTACCTGAGACCAAAGGACAGTGCAGTCCTGTGTTCACAACTTCACATATCTGTGTGTGTGTGTATGTGTGTGTGTGTGTGCGCGCACATTCGTATGCGAGTGTGTGTTTTTGTATGCATGTGTGTCTGTGTCTTCTTCCACGTCTTTGTCCATCACTGTCACTGTGCCTGTGACTGTCTGCTGTGCACATGTATGCCTATATGAGTACATGCACACCTATACATGTGGGAGTAATTCCACACGTCTCTCACTTTGATTTGTTCTTATTTTCACCTTTGTCACCAATTTGCCGACAGTGTATTACTCTCCGGCAAATCTCCCCCTTCTGTGGCCGACTAACAGGAAAAGCCCAATGATCCGAGTATTCTGGCTCCATTCGTAATTCATTAATTTGCTGTTTCCCTACAGTCAGTCACCCAGAATAATCCATCTGGAAAGTCCAGCGAGCTTTTCCGCCACCAAGCAGAAATGGGATTGTGGATGACTGATCACAAAGCTTATATCCACGGAGTCCCACTCTCTGTTAATGTACCCACATGTGGGCCTGCGCGCACACACACACACACACTCACAAAGCTTAGCTTAGTCTCTCCTCAATGGCACTTATAACCTACTCACAGTGAAGCAGTGTAGTAATTTCATACCGACTGTCATGTTTCAGAGCATCCCAGGCTTTGAAAATTTACAGTATACACACACAAATACACACTCACACGCTTGCATTTCCCTTACACATACACACACACACACACACACACACCACACGGTGTATTTTTCACACAGTACAGGTAGGCATAAGCAGGGGCTCAGCCATTTTCCACTCCATATGTTACAAGCTCCTTAACTTTATGCCTGTAGCATTTAATCCCAAGTTAAAGGAATACAGTACCTTTGGCATGCGGCTGTGGAGTTTGCAGAGATACTTTGCATTACACCCTGAAATAAATTCAGGCTGCTTTCTTGCAGAGAATAGACAATGCTTCTGCCCAGAGAATGCTTAGACATCAATGTTATATAGTGAATCATTGAACCTAGAGCATAACAAATTGCACAGGCATAACAGCCTAGCCATCTCTGGTCCCCTAAAGCCCAAAGCACATACTGTATTCACACAGGAGACAGATTATCTGACTCTCTTCTCACAGTCATACCTACACTATACCAACTACAAGGCACTTGATAGAACGCAAACCTCCACCAATGCTGGACAGTTCTCCAACTTGCAAAGCTGAAGCCTCAGTAACAGTTCATGTTTGTTTATCAGTTGTCCTCCAGGTTTGATTTTCAGAGAAAATAGCACATGATTGCAATGCTGTTTAGCAGCCGACTTGGAATTCCCAGATGTCGGACCTTCCACAGGGAAATGAATGCAACATAATAGTCAGGGCTAAAAACGATAATGGTCTAATGGCAGAAATCCCAGATCACCAAAGCCTTATCAACTGATCATTGGGCCAAGGGCTATCTGTCCACCAAATTTCAGCAAAATCCTTCTGTAACGTTTTGAGATGCTAACAAATAGACAGCGGTGAAAACATACCCTCCTTCCAACTTTAATGGTGGAGGTAACAAATGCAGAGGAACTTTAATAAAAAAGAGAGGCACAGACCTCAGCCTCTTTTCTCATGATACTCTCATAACCTTTTATTCAGTTAACAGCTTGTCGAAAGTGTGAGAATGTTAAATAACCTGTTTACATCTACCTTTGTTTAATTCCTGACTTTGCTGGTAATGGGTAGCTGAGACAGCCGACTATTTTCTTTGTTAGGAGTTGCTCCCAATCCTCTCCATTTTAAATGGTGTCTCCTCCTGAACCAAGATAATTAATGTATTTCTCCATAAAGGAATGGTAATTAAGATAATGAGATTTTCAGAGTGAAGTGTAGCATGCCAAAACGAGGGGGAGCATGTTTCCTGACTGGCTCACTTTAGCTTTATAATTCCTTCTCTCCATCCTCTCGCCTGATTCATTCTCTCCATCTCACAGCTCCATTTTTCTGTCCACTTTACAGTAGCGTCAGCTCTCTATCTGTGTTATTCTTGCCACATCTGCTTAACCTCCCCTCCCTCCTTCCCATACACAACCTGTCCTCATTTTTCTTCAGTTTGCCCAGCGCATAATTAGCTATAGGATCACCCATTGTGTAATTATGTATAGCAGTTTGATATGTAATTAGAAGTGTATCAGTATCCACTGTAATTTGTGCTGTGTGATTACCTATTAACAGAGCAAACAGTTGTGCCTAAGAGCCCGTGACCGCCCCTCTCATAGATGTCAGTGAATCCCACCATCCTTCTCCGTCAGTATTTACATACCAGTAGGTGCCACAACTGAGCAAAGAACTCTCTTCTCCACCCCGTCCACACCCACACATAAGCTCACACTCTTACACATGCACAGACATGAGCACTTCTTTCTGGCGTTAAAACAAAAGTTTCTTCAGCATCTGGAGTAATCGTTAAATGTGTTATTATGCAGTACAGACTAAGACCAAGCACTTTACAAGACCATGCACTTTACTTCAGACAAGACCAAGCACTTTACTTCACATTACGCTGAACGAGTTAGCGCAGTAACATTGCACGGCTCGTTCCTCCCAAAAACAGACACCAAAACAGCACAGGGCTTTCAAACAGCTTGTTAGAGAGTGTTTATAATAAGGCTAAAGATGTAGGGGGCTGGTGAGGACACTCTAAGGAAACATCTTAATGAAAGCACCGGGCTAACGAACTGGCCTGAATGCACAACTCCACAACTCTGTAATTAGACGTGCCTGAAAGGTCTGCTGTTGGGACTAGCCTCTGTTTTATTCAGTGAAGGTTTTTTGTAGCTGGTTCAGGTAGTGTAGAATTAGTGTTTGTGTGCCATGTGTGTATATTTGTGCTTGTTGTCTGTGTGTGTGTGTGTGTGTGCTTGTGTGTGTGTGTGTGTGTGTGTGTGTGTACTGCTATAAACTTGATCAAATTCATATCCTTAAGCATTCTCTGACCTATATGCATACATATGCATAGTTATAACTTTAGTACATACATTTGCACTATACACATGCTACACAACTACATAGACTATGTATGTCAAGCCTGTTTTGTTCCTATAAACTCCATGTTTGTCGTCGCAGCCTTATAAGCACTGTAATATAATTAGTTTGGTCAGGCTCTGCTCACATCCGCAGCACTCAATTTAATACGAAAGAAGAGATTCCAAGGTTTACGATGATATCAAATACGTCATGCTTGCTAGCGGAGCAGTGTGGCTAATAATGAGCTTAACATGCCCCATTTTTGCTGGTGATGTAATGACACAGCAATAATAAAAGGGCATTTCAGGTTTGAATGTGTCCCTCAGTATGCCAGAACACAAAAGAAGTATTAAAATCAGCATAGAAAGAATATGTCCATGACATTAATCAAGGACTTATTGGTTTTTTTTGTCTACCTAGACGGGTGAGGAGGGGCGGGGGGTTCAGAGGAAGATATAGTTCAGCTGGGGCGTAAATAGTCATTATATTACTGTTAGTATCAGTCAAGCAATCTGATTGGTCTGATTGGTTCCAACCATGCTGATATGAGCACTGCTTTCTGTGCTCTTCCAAAAAATTGAATTCTAATTCTAACCAGAGAAGTAGATGGAAATTCTTCTTCTTCTCTTTCTCCTGTTTTTCATGATTATGCGTGTACACTACTTTCAAGAAACAATGCACATACACCATTTCATAAACGCCATAACACACTGGAGTTCTTTAGATTGTGGGTACTCAAATGACACCAACAGCACTCTGGTGCACCGTGTGCTTAGCTGCATCACCAGCATAACCGTAATCACAGTAAAGAACTCCCACTCGGGTGTTATTTCAGTATTATGTTGCCGACCTCCCTATACTGTATGTATGAAATAATGTGCTTAGAATACCTCAACTTGAAAGGCTGCTGAATTGAAAAATCAAGGCTACAAAATGCAAATGGAGGCTTGTTTTTTTTGTTCATTCTGAGTGGGGGTTTGCTCCCCATGATCACGACACTGAATCCAACACGTAGACACAACCTCGCCATCCCTCTCTCCGTGTCGCTGAATGCTTAGTCGTGTATGTACATGACCTCCTTTCTGTTTCCTAACCCCTCCTTGAAGAGCACAGCCCTTCTCACAGAACACACAAACGCTTTTAGCGACAATAAAACTGCTGCGTGTTCTGGCGTTCCCCGGAGAGAGGACTCCAGCAGCAGGCCTGACATCCACCGTATGGATGATTAGCATCATTAGAGCATCAGCTGCTCCCTCTCACTCAGACACACACACCATGATGGCTCTTCAAATACACAACACTCACACAGATTAACTGGTGGCTTGTTCCTGGCAAACCAGTGATTAATTTATGATTAGAAGTAGGGCAGGCGAATGGGATCCAAGGTCTATAGAC
>NC_136006.1:19595178-19597678 GCF_048128805.1 Centroberyx gerrardi | reverse complement strand
TGCCTCTGTTTCCCTTTCTACTGAAGGGCCAAATCCCACAGCCATGCACCGCATCACTCAGGACTGTACAGAGCAGACCTCACAGCAGTAACACCACACAAAAAGCACTCTGAGCACTGCAAAAACGTCCATCTTAACACATCATTTAGTCTCATATTTAACCTTCACATCTTATTTTTCTTAAACCAAAAGGAAAATTCAGTCAGGTGAGATACCTCCACTTGCTTCCAATGCAGTTTCACTTGTTTCAGGTATTTTCTAGAAAATTCAGTATAATGAAACACGTCAGAATAAGGCAGATCATTATCAAGAAAATTACACTGGATTCTACAAAATTGTTGAAATAGGTTTGTTTGCATTGGAAACAAGTGAAATTATCTAACCCCATTGGCAGCTTTTTTCACTTATTTTAAGATTTTTGGACTCAATAATAGACTAACTGACTTGTTAAGGATCCACAAGGCTTCAGGACTTGCATGCAGGTGTGAACCACAGACTGTAACAAAAGATGGACATAGTGAGTGTGACGTCACTCATAGGTTTCTGAAAGGTCGCTTTGAAGCCAAAAGATTGGGTTTACGAGCGCCGCCATGTTGACATTTTTTGGAGCCAGCACAGCCACGGTGAAGCCGAGGGTTTTCCACAGAGCCGCATCTCCGCCTGCTACTGGCCCATAAACAGCGACCTGTCGATCACTGGACAGGCGACCTGTCAATCACTAGGAAAACAAACTAGTTTTATATCTGTTATATCCTGTTAATGACACAATTATTTTGAAAATCACCATAAGGACACACATTAGAACAAGTTCAATTAGCTACAAAATTAGAGACCAAAACCTCTTGTTGAAAAAATGTATTGACATTTGGTCTTTTTGGAGCCAGCCTCTAGCGGACATTAGAGGAATTGCCGCCTGCCGCCACGTCCTTATTGGCTTCAGAATTCACCCGTGGTTTTGGCCGCTTGGTGTGAACATAGAGCAGGGCTGCTGAATCTAACAAATACTACTTCCAGATAACTTGGTTTATTGTCATTTCCACAGGAGACAAAATCAAGGTTGTGAAGGGTGGTTGGGCTTTGTCCCGAACTCAGCTTTCCTATTTCTCCATTGCCAGATTTACTGCTGTCCCCCGGCGGTGAGTTGGTGCAATCCACTTCCCCTTCCCAGGAAGAGGGGGATGACTCATATTGCGATTCACCCGGGGGGGGTATCCTTCATCCCTGGGGGACATTCCGCTAGCAAGGCAGAGGAACGCACACACACACACACACACACACTCTTATGTGGCGTATTACACAAATCCACACACCTCCTCGTCTAAACACACACGCACACGCACGCACACACACTCATACAGGCTCAATGACTTGGTGTCGATTCCTCTAGGGTGATTTGTCATGGACACGCTGTCCCAGAGGGGGGGGAGTGAGAGATTCACGCGCGCTTACGCAGCACTGCACTTGGAGTGTCTCTCTCTCTCTCTCTCTCTCTCTCTCTCTCTCTCCCTCTCTCTCACTGTCTCACATGCTCACATATACACACATACGCACACAAACACTGGCACATGCCCCTGCACCACTTGCAGTGGGTGTGAGTGGGTCACACACACGCTTACGGTGCAGTCCTCTCTAAGCGTGGGATAATTGTAACTGATAGAGGATTTTACTGCCCCCCAAAGCCAGCAGATGGGTGCACTCTAGTGGAAAGGAATTAGAATCCATTATTTCGGAGTGTGGGACCCATCAGCACGGGACGGGCGGCAGGATGGAGAAGACTTCGCTTACACCTAATTCACTCCAACACGGATACACTGCGCTGTTGCAGAAGCACACACATACACACACACACACACACACACACATGAACGGAGGTTTACATACACAGGCACACACACACACATTCCCACACTATACACTCTCAATGGTGGCCATCTGTAATAGACTGACACTCAAAGATGCTGACGTCCCCGATTTCCCCAGTGCTTTAGCTGTGTGTTTTTGACAAGCTCAGAGACAGACAGTATGGCTGTTTCTCTCTCTCTCTCTCTCCCTATCCCTCTCTCTCTCTCTCTCTCTCTCTCTCTCTCTCTCTCTCTCTCTCTCTCTCTCTCTCTCTTCTGTCACCTCCATCTTCTTCTTTCACCGATTGGAAACGGCCATCTGCTGGCCAAGACGGCACACAGTGAAAGTTTTTTTTTTTTTTTTGAATTGTAAGTTATGGGAGTTTGCCTGAGAATGAATAGCATTGAGCAACTGAAATCCGTCTGCTGGTTTATATTTCACTATAACTTACTGTGACTTTCACTTTAAGAATCTACTGTAATAACTACAGAGCTACAGTTGCAGCTCTGATCCTTCTCATTCCACAAACCAAAGCTGTGCAGGTAGGTCCACTGTGCTCTCGCTCTCACTCTCACTCTCGTTTTCTCTCTCTCTCTCTTTCCCCCCCCCCCCCCCCCCCCCCCCCCCCACCATCTCTTTCCCCTTTACCTCCCTCCCG
>NC_136006.1:18757678-18845178 GCF_048128805.1 Centroberyx gerrardi | reverse complement strand
CATCTGGTCGTCTCTCTGATCTATCCCGGTTTGTTGTTCCTCACGACTAATCGTGGCCATTAGAAACCCACAAGAGCGTGACGGTTTCCATGGCGATACAGTGATCCACTCGGGCGTATCAAGCCTTAAATATCCTGGTCATTTCATCCCATCTGTTTCTGCTGATTACAATGCCTCGACTGATTGGAAATTATACGAGTCAACACATCATAAAAGCCCCGCTGACATAATGGCCTCGTTCAAGTTAGCAAAGCGCTGGTGAAGGTGTCTAATGAAAGACTGAGAGGAAGGATGATGCATGGGTAAACTCTGAAAGCAATTTATTAGGTTTAGAATCCAGACCACACACTTTGGAGAAAGATGAGTAAACAGTATTTGATGTATTGCAAGCGAGAAGATGGGAAGTGGGAAACTTTCTGCAACTTTTGAGGTGGGAGCAGTAAATGAGTTTTCGCTGTGACCAAAGACAATTACATCCTGTGACTGTAGACTTGAAGCCATTTGGTGGGTCTGATTACCTTACATCTGTGGTGTTCTTACATTGGAAAGTAGAGGCAAATGATCTACTGGTAATGGCTATGAACTGTCTGAGGAAATATGATTAGCAAACTCTGTATCTCCTTTTAAGACACTGCTGAAAAGCTATTTTCACAAACTTGCATTTAACTGATAACTTTCCTCATTATGTGGTAGCATTATTGTTAATGTGTACGCTGGGAGTCTAATAAGGTTTCTGAATTTTGCTAAATTGGCTCTAATGATCTTTGGGATGTTTCTAATTACGAATGGAAGCACAACTATGTACAATATCTATATCTTGGGAATAGGGAAATTTGCCTATGTGTGATGAAAGGGCAAGCTGCCACCTATATCAGAAGCGTTCATTAAAGTTGATTTGTGTTATGTGTCAATCGCCAATCAAATAATTGTTCTGTCCTTTGGCCTTTGACCTTACCAGGCCTTCAGTACGGTGTCAAGGCAATGTCCGAAAGACTTCTGTCAGGCTTCTGAAAGAAAAGGAGAGGCGACCTTCTCCTTTTCTTTCCCTCTCTATCCACTTCCATTTTGTTTCCTTTCTTCTTGCCCTGCTTTCTCACTCTGCATCGTTGTCACTATGTTGGTGTTTTTGCACCACTGGTGTGGACCCCATGGGATTTCTTCACACTCTACCTTGTCACTCTCTGGGAGATGGCAGTCCCACTTCCACAATCCCACTATACTGCAGCGACAGCCTCTATCACTTCTCCTTTTGTCACTTTTCACTTATCACAGAGCTCTCTCTCTCTCTCTCTCTCTCTCTCTCTCTCTCTCTCCTCCTATTCTACCCTGACACCTTGTTTATTTTCTCTTTACTTAAGCACATACAGTAGTTTCTCCTGCACAAACTTCACACTGGTCCAAACAGCAATTAGTCTCCTTTTTTTAAACGCCTGACAGTGTGAGGTAGCAATCGGTCCCCATCCTGATAAGATTTCAGTTCGGTAACACATGCCTTAGAAACTGCATGTGCTGTCAACCCATGACAACTATGCCAAGTCTCTCTGTATCCCTTTGATGTTCTGTCTTTAACAGCAACCTAGTAAGATCTCTCTCTCTCTCTTCCTTTCTCTCTTCCTTTCTCTCTTTTTCTCCCGCTCGCCCTGTCTCTCTTATTCTCTCTGGCTTCTCGTAATCTGCTTGTTATCTGAGTGATGTAAGCTGGATGTAATACCTTTAATGATTACATATTGTTGATAGATAAGCCTTGTTGAGCTCATTGAAACTCTTGTGTAAATCTCTCTAAACGGCCACAATATGATCTCGGGGGAACCGGTGGAAGTAGTGTACATATAGCTCAGGTCTAGGCATTCATTTCCACAAAAACAACCACGAGGTTCTGTGTGCTCGTCACTGAAGCACACATCGGCCCCTCTGCTAGTCATGTGTCTTTGGGGTCGCTCAGTAGCCAGACATATGTCACATTCCCTCTTCCTCCCTTTCGTTTTGTCTAACTGGGAAAGACAGGGATGAGGGTGGGCGCTTTAAAAGCAACACATCCCCGGGCAGGCAGGGCTCTTTCTGGTCCTCCGTTAGCAGCAGCGCTGTACCCGCCCGGCGCTAGCTTGGAACTAGGTTGTTTCCATGGTGACCGAATATTTGATGGACAGGTCTGTGTATGATCACTGGCCCTCTGTGAGAACTGCCTCCCTCGCCTGTTATCCAAACGGGATGCCAAGCAATTAGCATCTCTGCCTCTCCAAGAAAGATACATTCATATATATAGGTACATACATACAAACACAGACATACGTACATACAAAAATACACGCATACACATATATACATACATGCATGCATGCTGTGGTGCTGTGTGCCTTGACACTTTTAGATGCCATATGCTGTCATAGGATATGATATGCATGCGCTGTGTTCCCAATCTGTGCTCTGCATGCTGTTCATGTGCATCTCAGGTGACTGCAGAGAGGAAACAATTCTATACGCACTGACAAAGCCTTCACACTCCACAGATAACACTGCTACGTTTGGGCACAACACAAGTTTATTTCAAGCACATGTGCACACCCGCATTCAAACAAAGGAATATGTTACTCTCACATATGAAATTAGCTTTGCATAGTAAATGTTTCATACTCTATTATGGGACACAGAAAAAAGCAAACACCAAGCTTTCAGATTTACATATAATGAACTGTCATGCCTCTGAGTCTCCATGTAGTTTTGCAGTATGCTTATGCATCAAGTTGTAATTTGTGTGCAGTGGGACGTTATCACTGAGCAAGACCTAACACACTCCCCTCTGGCTATACCTGGATAGTGACAATCGGCTGGTGATGTGTGTAGTCTGATTAGGAGCAGAGAGAGCTGCAGCACAGCTTGCAGAGGATAATGTGTAAATAACTGGTCTACTGACATGGAGAAACTGAGAGATGCAAAGACCGCCATTGTTGTGTGACCAGTTTCTTTTTCATACTGACAAGTTTCACAACTGCTAAAATAGTGATTACAGTTGTAATCACTCCTCAAGAAGTAACTATTCTTACAGAATATTCAGAAGAATATTTTGTGGTTTTTATGATTTTGATATCAGTGAAATTCTTTTTGAATTCCCCATGCTGAAAAGGGTTGTGAAATAAGCACAAATCTCTCTCTCTCTCTCTCTCTCTCTCTCTCTCTCTCTCTCTCTCTCTCTCTCACTCTCTCTGGATCCCCTCAAAATCATTCTGTTTCATCCTTTTTTCCGGTCATTTTCAAAAGGATGTATCAAAGTGTTTGGCACTGAGAGGCAGCACAGCTCTCTTTAAAGGATTACTGTATGTAAAATGAGATTTTTCAGTTCCTTCCCCAATATCTTTCCTCTCTAGCTGCACAGCACACAAAGACCATCCATTATTTCACCTTCTACTTAAGTTATTAAAGAATGGTTAATAACTATTCAACTTATTAAACAACAACAACAGCAACAACAAAGACTATAGCTACCCCCATCACAATTATCCAGTGTCAGAGCCAATGTATGATTTGTGTGACAGTGGGATTCAGTCCCTGTTGGGCGCTGTGCCACTCAGCATGCCTGCTCCTCAACACCTGCAGGTCACACACACCATATGCCTCGGATAGTAATACACAAGGAGAGCAGGACTCCCACCCACACATAAGATGAGAACTCAGGTTTAATGCCACATGATCACAACCACTGACTCCTACGTACTTGTTAGATCCAAATTAAACATTTAAGATGAAATGCACCCCATAATTTCTCCAGCACAACTTCCTCACCGTCCTGAGGTCTAAGTATTCTCATCTTGGGCACACATGGTGAAATACCTTTCTCCACAATGCACTTATGCAGTGGGTTGAACACCGTCTCATAGGCTTAGCCTTATTATAATACAGGTAGCCTAATCAGAATAATGTGGCTGTGTGCTGTAAGCCTAGGTGACAAAGAGCCTGTCTAATCCAACGGGAGATTCAGGCAATGCGGATTTGCATAACAAAACAAATATTGTGAAATGCTATTAGGATGAAGTGGAGAGCTGAATGAAATTGCCTTGGCCCTCTGAATAATTTCACAGCATGAGATCATCTTGTTATACTGAAGTATGAAGGATACAGGTACAGCATGCAGACGTGTGCAAAATGATTGGTAGTCAAGGAGAATGCAGTATTGTTACTAATACATAATTCATTCTCAGTTATATGACTGTTGCTAGCTGACTATTGCAAGTAGGGCGCAGTTGTAATTCTTTTGCCTTCTGATAGCTTGTTCACTCACAAAATCAGCTAAGATTAATGCCATGCCTGACATTTACCTTTCACTGCACACTGGAAGAAGACATACTTCCGTTACATTGTGCATATAGATGTATGCAATGTATAAACACAAAACAGAGAAACGCACTCGCACCACCAAAGCCACCATTGTTTACGAGAATGTGGTTTCGAACGCCGCTGTGTAATTTCACTTCAGCTCCGAGGGCTTTAGATGGCTGCTTCCTTCTCCCAAACTGCCCGGCCTCTCCGTCAGACATAATGAGGGAACACAGCAGCCAAACTAGAGGTTTGAAATGGTAATGAGTAAGGCTCCCCTGTACTAAGAGGCAGGAGGACTGATTTAGCATAGCAGAATTAGAGAGTGGGGACAGGAACAGACAAGGACACATTTAGATGGAGGTAATATATTTAACTATGGCGCCCAAGAGGAGGAATGGAGTGAATTCATATTTAAACTAAACATCTATAACTTCTATTTATACCAGAGCGCAGTACTTCCCTGGCATAAACCACGTTCATCATTACACAAAATTAGAACCTTGTTACTCTCTTGGGAAAATGATTACTCTGCGGAATAGGACATGTTTTATCCACGTCTGTTTTTTTCCAACCACATAGTCAGGATTGTTCATTGAGCCAATAATGGCAGACCAGTGAAAAAACACAGAAACTGCTTCTTCTTTTTTTTCAAGCAATGACAAATTACTAATGTCATTAACAGAGAGACACGTCTCTTAACAGAATAACACTTTCTATATTTCTTCCTCGGTCTGTCATCTTTAGCACAAAGCACATGACCACGTGCTTATATGTCAGAGCCTCACGAGATGCTTTAAAGCTCATGTGAATTTACAGTTTTCACCAGCTAATCATCTTCCCTGCTCCCACCCCGGCCTAATTAGCGGGGTATGTAGGGTAACTGCTCGCTGCTTCCTGCTGTCTGCACGCATCGAACACGCGCACACTAGATGCATGAAAAATGCATGTCCACACCATTTGCCACACCACGCTGTCCTCATGACTGTCTGACAGCTGAGAGGTGCGTTCATGCTCATTCAAATACACCGAGGCGTACTCAGCTCACACACCTTCATGACTGTGGTATGTGACTCAATAATGGAATACTTATAATGCTGTAATGTATTCTAAATACAAAAAAATGTAATCGTATTCCATTACACTATCTAAAAAAATAGCAGATTACAGATATGTGTGAAAAATAAGAGGATTACTTCTGGAAAAAGTAGAGGTGAGAAACTTTTAGGCCATTAAAACAGTGGCAGGTGTTCTATGTCTTTATAAAATGTGGCACAGAAGAAAATTTGTGTTTGTATGCAAACGTGAAATACATTTCCTGGACTTTGTAATTATTCACTCTTCGTACCTTTATACCTCAAATATGGCAAAGTAACTGAAAGTAATCAGGATACATTACTGAGTTTGTATACATTGGATTACATTACTGATTACAATTTCGATGAGGTAACCAGTAACTATAATGGAACACATTTTTAAAGTGACCTACCTAACCTTGACTGTATATTTTTTCGACTCAGAGATTTGACTTTCCCAGACCAAACGTAGCCCTTTAAGATCTTTAAGTATTTTACCAAGCCATGTTTTTTTCCCCTCCTGAATAAAGTGTTCCATTTAACAAATTCCAGTTCCATACCTACAATAAATGGGATTGATTGCCAAACATTGATTTTTTTATCCCTGCCTTGTGGCTGTGGAAGCAAGCTGTGGAATGAAAATAAGAATCACTTATGCTACAAATGTTCCAAGAACAACCGGGTGATTGAACTCACCATTTCTGAATTTAACACGGCTCCACAGCCTGCAGGCGCTCCTGACCAAGACCATGTCACCAATAGCAGGATTAAGTTTCTGAACCACGGCCTATTTCTCACTTCCTTTCTCTAGATAGATTTTTGGCTTTTATAGGTGACACATATACGGAACAGTCACATATAGAAATGCATTCCCAAAATCACAGCTACACCGCTCCGGCTTGCTTTCACCCATCAAGTATCTGTGTGACGTCCTGCTTGAGGCTGCCCACAGGCGGCCATTAGCAAGCTGGAATGAGAAGGTCTTTTCTGCGCACTCATCCAAGTGTGACAAGGAGAGGGGGGGGGGGCAGACATGGGTCATCCCAGAGCCATTCAGGGCTTTCGGCCAGAGTGTTTGCTTGGCATGATGCCCCTAAAAGGCTACCAGTCCTTGAGATAACATTTATACAAGCATCTCATGGTCGGCTGGGCTAGTTTGGATGCGAGGAGAAGGCCGTAACAAAGGAGGAGCTGGTTAAGAGAGTTTCAAGGGTCTCTGGTGCTGAGACTGTAAGGGCCGGTGAAATGACAGGCTGGGGCATATTTTAAGACACGGTCATTGTTTGTATGAGTTATTGTGCCCGTCACTACTGTAGGGTGTTGTCTGCCTCGATGCTGAAGTGTTTCTGTTGTTGACATGAGTGGTTAATTTATGTTATATATTATAATATGTTTGTATGGATGGCTCTGGAGATGAATGTGTGGATCTTATATTGAAGATGGTTTATGGCCAGGATTAGACCTTCTTAGAGATTCATCTCTTCATGCATTATTGTCACCTCTTGAGTGGAGGCAGGCGCATCGCAAATACAAATTAAGGGCTCAGCATTAAACAGAGAAATACATTAAACAGAGAAATATGCGATGAGAAATGTCCATTCTGTTTCAAATGGCATTTTAACGCCACTCATCCTTGTCTTGACCATGGCTTGCGTTCATGAGATAAAGTCTAATGTGACAAAGAAATTTAAAAGCAATTAAGCGAAAGTCACAAAGCTATTAACAGTGTTATAAATGATTCACTCATGCACACGCAGTACATGTCCGCTGAAATGAGAGCTCAAAGCCAAGGGGACAACTGGCTGGTGAGCGTTGGTGCTTCCCTCCTTACTTATGCGTATCACGCTGGAGATAACAGTGAGAAAACCAATTACATATGCGGGGGACCGGCTTGATGATTTAACATTAACAAAAACGGAAGCCTGAAATGAATTGCACTTAAACGACTCCTCGCCAAAGTGTCCTCAAGTGACGCCGCTTCATTTAAGCAAACTCTCCGATGACAGGAAACCATCAGTGAGACGATGTAGCTGAGCTGAAACCTTGTTTGACGCTAATGTTGGTTAAACTGATGGTATGCATCTTCCTCTGAGCATCCTCTCACTGGCATACGAAACATCTGCAAAACCACACTCACTTTCTCTTTTTGCTGTATTTAGAAAATATGTGAGAAGTCTGGGGTAGCCTTGAAGTGTCGTCGATGTGAGCGCAGGTGTAAATTGGCAAACTATGCCTCTGGTTAACTCCAAGTAACTTCTCTTCAGTTACACAGACAAAAATACACATACAGACTATACAGACAAGCATACAGTGACTACAGTTTGACCCTTTACTGGTTGTGATGCAGTAGAAACGTGTTAAGCATGTTATAGCATGCTGTCAGCGTACTTCAGATGACGTTCAATCATCTCACACACACTGACTCACTCCTGCCCTCCATAAATACTCTCTGGGGTTTCCCTCGGGCCGATACCCATTTCAAGCCTTGAGGATCTGGATACACAGCTACATTATATGTCTACTTTCTCTGACCTTGATAACAACAGTAGCTATCTGTAGGGATTCGGAGGCTGCGCTGAGAGAAGGCAGTCACTTGAAAGAGCAGCTGGATGGAATGAATGTCCCCTCGAGGCCTGGCTGCCGCTTCTGATACTCCAACCACAGGGAGAAGGCTGAATAAGCATTATAGCATAGTGAAAAACATGACCTTAAGGGCCAACTCATCTGTAGCACTGACCCCACCCAACCACAAGTCAGCGCGGTACTGCCTGTGTGTGTGTGTGTGTGTGTGTGTGTGTGTGTGTGTGTGTGTGTGTGCGTGTGTGTGTGGCACATTAGCTCCTGAATATTTCTTTCTTTTTTTTTTTTCTCCCTTCGCCTGTATGCATGATTTACTCCATGAACTTCCTCATCACACACTCTCGGTCAGAAAAGTGGAAGAATGTTTTTCATAACCAAAGATATGAAGCTTCCTGCTGAGAATAGGACACTGGTCAGCAGAAAGTGTGCATATCTTACCGTAAACTGCTAGTGTGTGTGTGTGTGTGTGTGTGTGTGTGTGTGTGTGTGTGTGTGTGTGTGTGTACTGCAGAACAATCTGAACCTCAGAGATTCAAACCAACCAATCCACCCAACAGGCATAATGACTGAAAAATGGTAAATGCCACACATCGATTGTGCATAATCATTGGAATTTCCTCGCTGATGCATAAAACTGCCGACATCTGAACTGAAACTTCGGCTTGGCAGTTGAGATCGATTGTGTATGAACAGTTTGTTTCATTCTGTGTCAATAGTTTTGACCTAACTGGCCTCTGCTCTACATGCTGCCCGCCTCACTATCTCCTGCCTCTGCCATATGTGGGAGAGCTTGCATGCGTAGGATTCCGTGTGGCATTTCTGCCAACCAAAACACCAGTTTCCTACATGGGCTGCTTCCTGTTTGAGGCATCTGTAAACGCACTTCCTCTGTGACTTCCTGGCTGTCTGGAGATCCATTGACAAGGGTCGTAAATCTGCCCTGACTTCAAGCCGGCGGGGAGTGTGTGTGTGTGCGTGTGTGTGTGTGTGTGTGTGTGTGTGGGGGGGGGGGGGGGGGGTCTTAACCCGTTAGGGCTAAGATTAGAGAGCAGATGGGGAGAAAGAAAGTGGTTGATCAAGTCGGGACGTATGGCCGAGTTTAACAACCACGTTCTGTCTGTTCAAAGATCTGAATGGTGTTATGGAGTGGTGGGTCAGAGGAGCGGGGGGTGGAGCAGACACAAAAGGAGATGTGGGATAGGGGAGAAAGAGGGGGTCAGAGCCCCCACACAGAGACACGACAAAAGGGTGAAAGTTGCGGTGGTTTAAGGGGGGAGGAAGAGGGAGGGGGGGGAGGAGGGAGGGGGGGGGGGGGGGGGGGGGAGGGGGGTGCTATCAGTCAGGGTTATAGATGGGGGCGGGGGGGGTCGTAACACAGACTTATCCTGTGATTAAGCTCAAACTGCACGCCTGTTTTCCAAATCTTGTGTCGCAAGGGAGAGGAGTCAGAGCTCAGGGAAGAGACAGATTCATATTATCCATAAATACTCTTTGCAATGCCTGGAAACCATGTGTGGTGTGTGTGTGTGTGTGTGTGTGTGTGTGTGTGTGTGTGTGTGTGTGTCTGTCTGTGTGTGTCTGTGTGTGTCTATCCGTTCAAGATCAAAACATCTCTGAAGAGCAAGAAAACAACACAAACATAAAGGAAGAGATTAAATACACTGACAAGTAGGCTACCAAAAAATACAGAGAGATACATATAGAAAGAGAGATAGTGCTTGAAAAGGCAGCGCACACTAAAACACACAAGGCAGACTTGTGGAATGAGAGAGGCAGGCGGTGACAGTGATTGAAGGGTGCAGGGAGATGGATATGATGGATGGAGGGAGGGAGAAAAGGAAAAAGTTTGATAACATACGTCCATCCCCGCTGAAAGCATGATAAATGATTTCCATTTACGGGGGGAGAGTGACTTCCTTTTGAACGGCCTCCCTGTGGGTCTGCACCTCTCTTGTCCTCTCACGGTCACTTCCCTTTTCTCTATCCATCCCTCACATTCCTTGTCTTTGTTGGTTTTTTTTCCCAGCAAGATGAAAACAGTAAGAAAGCACAGACATATGTAAAAGAGATGTGTCTCTGTCTGTCTGTCAGGGAGGACAAAAAGTGTGCTAAGATTGATGTTGTCTGTACCCATCATGGCCTGCATAGTAATCCTGCTTTGATCGAACCTGCAGAAACAAGCGCACACTGAGGAGCAAGACATGCATCACCGCCTGGAGACATACAGCACATAATCTCTGCACAAGCTCTCTTTCCCGGTTGCTTTTTTTGTTTTTCAAATCCGGTATTTTTTGAATGACACATGCAGCAGTTTGCAGTTCATCTGCAGTCTGCATCTGCATAACCAATTAGCCAAGTCATGCACAACGATGAAAGCAACGGATCTCATCACACATGCAGCCGTGTACTGTGCGCTGCGCAGATAGTTATTCAGTGGCGTATTCATCACTTTTCTTCTCTGGATGAATAGCAGGTACGGGGAGAGGAGGTAAAGTAATCCCTCTGGGCAAACATTAATTTTCTACGCTCTCATTCTCTCCCGTGACACGGTTTGTAGACATAACACACAGTTCTGGTGTTGTCCTTGATGCGATGGATTTCTGCCTGCGCTGCGGTGGAATCATAAGTCTGGAAGTGCAATCAGCAGGAGAGGCGGCTGAGAGGGAAGAGAGAGAGACAGAGGAAGAGAGAGAGAGGGAGAGAGAGAGGGAGGGAGGGGGAGGCCGTGTGCTCACATTCCTAGGCCCTGTTTCCAAAAGATGCATTCATAAGCTATATTTAATTACTTCCGTACACTGATGCTAGCTTGATGCTGTAGGCTGATAGTAGCAGTTAATAGGCTGATGAGACTATTCAGTGAATAAAAACAGGCAGCTATGACTCTCTGATTTTTGAAGAAAATGCCACCTGTTCAAGGGATATCATCTATTTTCTACTGTGCATCCAATATGCCTTTATACCATGCAGGGTGTTTAGGTCTGCAACCATTCAAAACCTACAAATTATATTAAATACCATGCATGTCCCAAGAGTCCCATACTCCAATTAGGCAAAACGTCACTAGACCATTTACATAATTTCCCGGTCTCATATCCTTTCTCTGTAGTCAATTGCTTTTTAATAACTTGACATGAAACAAGACTTTGCTCATTGATGTTTAAAAATCATTTTGATACATTGGCTCGGATTTGAAAATACAAAATTCCTGCGTTAATGGAATACATTTCTTTCCACCAGTAGTTCATTTCTGCGCTTTTGTTGGAGTGTTTCTCATTTGGAACGAGATATATTTTGACGTACTCGGTCGCCAAGGTCACTCTGACTGATGGGGAGGGAGAGGAGAGCACCGGGAAGACGACACTGCACACAAAGACAAGAGGTCATAATCAGAGAGAGAGAAGTTATAATCACACATAGACTTCTGGCAGAGAATAGTCAAAGTGTGACAAAAGAAAGAAAAACACATCACAATCATAGCAAGGCAGGGAGGAATTTGCTAAAAATACATCTGAAGTAGAGGCTGCGAGCACAGCGGGAGAGGGGGGAGAAAGGCGAGGGGAAAGCGACACGGACAAGGAGTTAGAGGAATAAAGCAGAGTAGAGGCAGAGTGGGTGAGATGGACAGAGAGAGGAGAGAGTAGAGAGAGTAGAGAGAGAGAGTAGACAGGGTGGATGGAGCGGGGTAGAGTGGTGGTATTTTTAACTTGTAATCAGGGGGAGCACATCAAAGAGGGCCTGCAGTGAATACGCCCTCTCAGTTAGTCAGAGAGAAACAGAGAGAGAGAGAAAGAAAGAAAGAAAGAAAGAAAGAAAGAAAGAAGATGGGGACCGAGAAGCAGATAGATAGGTACTTAGGTATAGGCTGGTTGGTTGGTTACTGATCCCAGGGGAAAATTGGGAAAAGCCTGGGCTCTGAGATATACTGCATGAAGAAAAGGATACAGAAATGAGGACAAAATTGAGGAAGCTGTCTGCCTCACCTAAATCTCTTCTGCATGAAATGCTCTTCCTGTAGACTCCGGGGTTTAATAAGTGTGGAGGTTGTTTTCCCCCCAGTCTGCCTTCAACTGGCTCAACGGTCTGAGGAGGGCTGAGCCAGGAGAAAGTGAGAGGAGATGAGCTGAGGCTGAAGGCAGGGTGAGGATGGAGGGGCGTGTGTGTGTGTGTGTGTGTGTGTGTGTGTGTGTGTGTGTGTGTGTGTGTGTGTCTGCTCACCTGTACCTTGGTTGAAAGCCACATTGGGGTTTTCTGGGTTGTCAGGGTTGAGTTGTGAGATGAAGTCCCCTAAAGACCTAGTGATCCCTATAGTCATAAATTTTAGATTTAAAACATATTTTCGTTACCAGGTCGGTCATGTCAGCATGTGCATGATAGACAAGTTGTCCTTCATTAAATTTTGTCAATAAACCCCTCCATAGTGTAATCATTGATTAGCTATACCATAACACTGAATAAAATCAGACTTTCTTTATTGCTTGCTTGCTTCTGGAAATGTGCTGCTCTCTCTTCACCTCACAAGCCTCGGGCCGGGACAGTCGGGGCTCTCTTATCAGACCTTTCTAAACAATCCCAGCGGATTAGCAGAGACAATTATTCTAATCCACTGGATGCTCACCCCAACTTGGTGCTCTTTTCATTCACTTCGCAAATCAACTGCAACATCCGACAAAGTACCGGGGAATGTGCAAACTACATCAGTGAGAATGAATGATCTCATATTTAAAATTCCCTGGAAGGCCTCGTGTTTGAATTATAGCATTGTTTTCAAAATGTAGCGAGGAGAGTTTTGGCCTCTGCCTGTTTGTGTGACTAATGAATTGTTTCTGGTGCCTTTTTATGCCTTTGATAAATATTCATCTTGGTGGAGCCTGTGTGCCGCTGCAGTGCAGCGCGTTGCAGTGCTGAGCGGTGAGGGATATTGATGAGCTGTGGGTCTGAGGATGCTCAAATCACACAGCAATCAGGCCTCATCATGGCTCCTGTGGCCAGATGATCAGTCCGGGCGAACGCTCAGGTACGGCTCCCCTCCTCTCCTCCTGGGATCTAACGGGCCGTGAACTTGTGTACCCAGCTAGTGGATGCTCAAAATGGCTGCCGCTCAGCGTATCACAAATTGATGGGATGAATCGTGGTGTTTTCTGCGCTCTGCTCCAGGGACAGCAAGCCTACTTTGGGACCATTCTAATACAGACATTCAGTAGTACCTGGCAAGTGGTAGGACTCTACAGTGGCTACTTTGCAGTAACACACTCCCTGCCAATGAAATCACATGGGAGAGGGGTTTTGCAAGCATTTAAATGTGTCTAGGGGCCGGCATAGCGGAGGTTATTATCCAAAGGATCATGACAGGAATTCAATAACTGGCTTTTGTCCTGTGAAATTTCACTCTTCCCATAAGGATTCCTCTCTTTCTGCCTCCCTTTCGACTCTCTCCTCTCTCTATCCCTCCGCTCCTCTGGGGGAATGAGTTAAAAGCATATTACTGGGAGTACTTGAGTGCTGAGGGTTCCTCTTGAATGCTAAACAGTCTTATCAAATAGCACTGCAGCACAGGATCTGAGGTACTGATGGGCAGTGAGAAGCCGAGCGGACATCTGCCGAATCTGCATACGTAAAGATAAAGGTATAGATGCTCCATCGAAACAACAACATACAGTAGGAATAGACTTTGTTATCATTTCAGTGCTGGGTTACAAACGATGTATTAGTTAGAAAATTAAGTCTGTTAATTGCGTTCAAAGAAACATCACAGACATCAGAAAGACCACTTTTGTTCATAAATTCTTCTTGTTTTCAAACTTAATACAAATGATGGGTGAACCTGGTGAACCTTGACCTTTTTTTCAAAATAAAATATTTTTCACAATAAAAAAAATAGAATCATTAAAGATAAACTATTCATTATAAAAAAAAGTTTACAGCAAACTATTTGAAAACACAAGACAAATGTATTGAATTACATACTTTCAAATTGACAAAATGCACATCCTGCTTATAAACATTCTGCATGAGTAAATGGGTAAATTGGTTTGTTGGCCACAATCCAGACTTTTGTGTCAACATGTTAGTCAATCAATTTGATGGTGAAAAAAAATCTCATCTGATCACTGCACTCTTGCATTTTCAAAATTACAATGATTGTCCCAAGGGAGCGTTATATTTACGTGTGTCAACATTACAAATTTTAATAACCAGTCCTATATATCAGATATCCTTGCTCTACAAACTTGCCATTAATACCACCATTACAGTGTACCATTAATGTATACTGTATTGGATTTTCCTCCATTTTGAGCCTTTTTATAGGCTTTTTCATTTATTTACTGACTGGCCCAAAGGATGACTTCATCATTTGTACAACCAACCAATGTGGGACACCACAAATAGATAATATAAAACACTATCAGACAATGCAAACGATCCAACCAAATGTATTTGCATTGTTACATAACAGATTGGAAACTGTGACGCTTTTCACATTTGTATAACTTGTTACTCATTGGCCCATAGGGTTACTGCATCATTTGTGGATACGGCATTTTTATGTTTTTCCTTGTCTACATGGGATTAATTACCACTAGTCTAGTAACTGCACTTATCTGTGGTCTGTTTATTATGCAGTGTGGAGTGTGTCACCATAAACAGTGACCAGTTATGCTCTGATGCAGAAGAAAGTGCTGTAAGAACTGCAAAATGACCAATGCAATGGGCAACAAACCTTCAGATCCTCATATAACCTTCCACTTAACTGACAAACTGACATATGCAGTGGAGTCCTGCACTAAATCCTGTCATGTTTCACCAGCTTCTCCCCAAGACCTTGAGAAATCAAGAATATTCTATTGCAAGTCATTTTTTCAGTCAAAAAAGTCAGTCATTTTTCATTCAGACTTCTAAAACTTAGAGGAGCGGATCTCTCTTGAGTGGATGTGTTAACCAATTCATTAATTTTGCCATGTATTTTGAATGCATCTTCCATCAGCAAGCCTGCTTAGTATTCAGTGCTCAGATATTGTGGAATGTCTTCAAATTACAGTCTCCCACACTTGTGGTGCAGACACATACGCACACACACACACAAAGGCATTTCATCTACACACCAATCTACCTACACACACTGTCCCTGTTTGCACTCAGATATGTTGCATAGCGCTGCTGTGGTAGTTTAACACCTGACTTATTGACAGGACGCTGTGTGTGTAGTGGCAAAACCATTCTGATGAATACTCTTCCAATTCTGCTGTAGCCTAATTATAAACAAAGTTCTTGTCTGTGGATGTTGCACAGAATTCAGACTGTGGACAGAGAAGAAAACAGAGAGCTCATACTTTCTGTCTCCTGTCCCTCTCTGTGCCTCACACACACACACACACACACACACACACACACACACAGTACATGCCCACACAGAAGGACTGTTGGCATTGTGAGAGAACCTGAGTATAAAGATTTAATAGGACTGTAGGGGATGTCGTCTGGCAGGGTTTAAATGTTTAAATGTTGCTATTTCTCACTGCTAGACTGGGAAGAGAGAATTTCCTGTGCAAATGCCTGTGTCAGTGGTCGTCTTCCTGTGCCCTTTGCCATAATGCTTTCCCCCGCAGCACAAACACATCACTGCCTGTGTGATTTAAGTTTAACTCAGGAGCTATTGAAGTGGAGGACTAAGAGGACTGAAGGGTAACTAGGCAGAGAAGCAACAACAGAAACACAGAAACAAAAATAACAAATAAGTGCTTGCAGAAATAACTGTTGGGCGGAAAGGAGTTGTGAAAATGAGAACGGCAACTCCCTGAGGTTTGTGCTATGAGCCGTGAGCATCATGCCACCTGTTCACAGATAAGAACGAGTGAAGCTGAAGGTTTCTGGTGAGCTCAGCTCACGGCGTGCATTGTGGGTAAGGCATTGCTTAGCATGGCCTGTTTAGTAGGAGTAGAGGAAGGACATGGCTTGGAGGAAACCTGGTTTGAGGCTTAATTTAACATCTAAGAAACAGTGGTACTGACACAGATTCTATTTGACAGCCGCCGCCACCCACACACACACTCAACCACTCTCTCTCTCTCTCTCTCACTTATTTTCACACTCAACCTCTCTCTCTTGCCTGTCTCTCTCTGACAGACACACACTCACAGACACATTTACAGGATGTGATATAACAGTCCCTTAGGACATAATCCGGGGTGAGCATACAGAAGCTGAATTCAGATGTTCAATGAATGATGCACTAATCTACAAACGGTGACTATAGAGAACATCAGAGTCCACCGTCATAAATCTACAGGTGCATCAGACAGGCAGCACCATTCACCAGCCACCTAATGTAAATGTAACAAGGTTCAGTGAGTGTCTGTCACTGGGGTTATCAAGTGCGCTCATCCCATCACAGATGTTTTGTTAAATTAGACCCATGACACCCACAGAAGGCTCAACGGTGATTTCTGGTGTCCCAGAACCCCCTGCACACCAAATACAGCTAAAACCACTTCCACCACCCTGGACCTAGACTTAGGCTGATCTTAGGTTCCCAACATTATAGTAAAAATTTTAATTATAGGTCTCAAAAACAATAGGCTCTACAACAATGGGCTAATGGGACGGCTGACCCTGCTGGCTTGAAACGGCCCACTCAGCAGTTCAGAAATTGAACTGTATCAGCATACAGTACAGCTTAGTTATGCAAGACAATTCTACCAAGAGCTGAGAAAAGAATATGAAGACTCACTGCGGCTACCATATCTATACTGGCATATCGCTGTTGTCACTGCATTCCAATTTTGGTGATTTTCATGTTTTAATTTCAATTTAATTAGATGGTTCTCTATGAGTTGAGAAAATTCTTCAACCTCTTGGGAATATTGAAATCTTTCAAAACCCCATTGGATAAACACAAAAATGCATTGTAATTAAGCACAAAACAAGGCTGTTATTCTTCGTTCCTGTCATTTTGAAGATACAAGGTTTTCACACAGCAATGATATAACTACTTAGTCATAAAATAGATTTGCATATTTTGGACTCCAGCTGACATCCTTTTTTTTCCAGCCAAAGTGGCTAAGGTACGAAGAAGGGTTAGGAATGTTACTAAGCCACCGTACTGCAGACCAGTAACCCAGCAAAAATCCACCTGTCAACAGAGACAAGTAAAGAATACGGTTGTGCTACCAAACCAATATGCTACTACACCGTTTCCCTCATTGAGTCCTCACACTATCGGCATTGTGTTATTTCCAAGCTACACAGCCAAGGACACACAAGCCAGGTGCAGAAACCTGCAAATTATGCATTATCTCTTAAAATACTGTACAAACACACACACACACACACACACACACACACACAATAACAGCTCCTTTCAGAACCGCATCGAAATGAAGCTCAGAAAAACAGTGCATTTCAAGACCTTTAATTTATGGGCACCAGAATGAGGAGAACAACGAGAACAAAAGGAAAAGAACAATAGTGCCACTGTTCATAGACAAATAATGGATAGAGGCTGGCATCCTGTAGCTATGGTCTTGTGCCCAATTGGTATCAAGAGATAGGAGCCAGTAATACGGTGCCATCTAGTGGTCAGTGATCACAGCCAACTACATTGTTGTCTGGTCAGGAGACATAAACTCAAGAAAAAAATTGTCAGTATCAACCTTTAAGAAGCTTCTGAAGTAACATACAGTGTGTATAGACACCTGTTCATTTGTTGCTCAATTCATTTGTACACACAAGTTTGTACAACCAAAGATAAAACATAACAATGACTACATGATATCAATATAGAAAAAAGATAAAAGAATACATGAAAAACGATAGCAAAAACAAAATTCAATATAAAACAATAATTCACATCTCTGCTTCTAAATATCAATAAAAGGCAATAAGGAAAATAGTCATTTGTGGCCCAATCTATGCAGTGTTTGCCATAAGCAATGTAGACATATAATGGTGGTTGGCCTGTAGGCGGCGTAATAGAGCTAAAATTAAAGTTTACTGTCACCCTGAACTTAGCCCTTAAAACCTGGCAAGACTTGGAGAATGACTTGACAAACTCCACTAAAATAAACAAGAACAAATGAGATGTGTTTATTTCATAGCATCTGAAAGATGTGTGGTCCATAAAGGATTCAGAGGAATAGTTGAGCCCTGAATGTTTGTAGTAAAGTTGGTAATAGGAGCCTCTTCCAAAGGCAATACATGAATGCCAGTGTCTAGGAAACAGACATGTGGGACTCCTGTTGGGATGTTTTTGCAGCGTATTTTTTGCTTTCCTATCTGAATTTCAGTCCTCCTGTGTGTCCATCCAGGATACAGTGGGCAGGCGTCCAAAAGCAAAGCTGACAGTCTTGACTGAGTAATGTTCCAGTGCTTTTTAAGTCGACATCTTAGTGTGTGGATGCTCAGACTTGGGGGTTGAGGAGTGCTTCGCCCTCAAATCATGAAGGACTGAGTTTGTTTATAGTGCTTGAGCTGTGGAGAGTGGAAAGACACACAATGAATCATTTCCTTTAATTAGCTAGAGACCGTTGTTATCAGCTACTTATCAACAACAGTTAGTAGCAACCCAAATTCATGGCAGCAACCAAAACAAGCATTGACACGATAGCGATCACTTTGATCACTCACATTACGAGTGGGAGGAGGAGGAGGAGGAGGAGGAGAACTGAAGGACTTGCTGCTGAAAGACAAAGAGTTCCAGTTTAGTTTAAGCTCACTGCCAGTCAATAACACACATAGAGGCAGACAAGAGTGATCATTAAACTGAAAAGTGAAACACTAACCTTTTTGCTTTCTTTTCCTCTGTTCAAAGAAACAACAAAAGGGAAATAGGCTATTAAAACCAGCAGAGGTAACAGTTTTCTATATTTTGGAAATTTGCCCCACTATCCGGAGGTTAGCACACATACTGTAGCCTATACACAGACCAGCCTCTCTCTCACATACACAGAGACACACACACACAAACACACACACACACAAACAGATGGCAGCAGCAGCCTACTTACTCTTGCAGCAGCCCCGGCGTCGGCAGAGACACACACCAAGGCAGCACATGAAGATGAGCAGGAAAAGACCTGCAGCGCCTGCTATCAGAGTCGTCAAACTCAACTGATCTGGGAGGGAGACAGAGAGTATTTGCACAGTATATTATGTAAGCACCAATGAGCAGTCTCTTACCCCAGGCCTTTGCCTTATAGCTAACAGAAATACTTACATTCAATGACTTTCAGGTGTTGGGCCACACAGCTCTTGGGCGCCCCCACGCTGTTGGAGGACTCACAGCGGTACATTCCTGAGTCCGCCTTGGACACACTCTTAAACTTCTGCTCCAGAGAGACGGACACAACGACAGAGTGAAGAGAGTATGTCTGTATGTGTGCTTGTAGAACAAGGAATGTGTCCATGAGCATTTGTGTTTGTCTATTGTGTGTGCATGTTTACATACCTACATGCATGCATACATTAGTGTGTACTCACCAGTGTGCCCTTGTGTGTGTCGATGCTGTAGGGAGTGTCTGCTGAGGCGGTCAGGGCCTTGTTGTCTTTGTACCAGCGGTAGGTGGCAGGAGGCACACTGAGCTTGTCCTTACAGAGAAGCTCCAGGCCCGAGCCCGCAAACACAGAGCCAGGCACCTCGCAGGACGGGACATGAGGAGGCACTGGGGGGGGGGGGGGGGGGACATCAGGTTTTGGTGTCAGTCACTCAGAATCAAAGACCAAGGACTTCTTTCTAGATTCACCACCGTTCAACAACCATACAGGGAGAAATCCACTGTAGAAGTGGAAGAGATACCAATTTCTCCACCAACAGTAGCCTCAATAGACCAGAATGCAATGCAGCCAAAAGACATAGTAAGAAGCGTGACTCTCACTTTTTTCTCGACTTGAAGTCTCCTGTCGACTTGTCTCACACACACACACACGCATACACACACAAGAACATACACCCTCGCTGTCTTACCAAGTACATTGAGGGACACACTAGTCTCTCCCAGGTTGACGTGGTCCTCGCTGGCAGTGACCTCACAGCGGTATTCCCCTGAGTCTTTCTGGGTAACGGAGTGTATCGTCAACGTCGCCCCCTCTATCTTGGCCCGTCCCGCATAGGATCCTAGAGGGGAGGGAACAAGGGTCATAGAAAGGTGATGGGGGCGTGGGGGCTTAATTAAGTGGTGGAATGCTGGGAAAAATGGAAGGAATCAAAGAGGACAAGGAAGAAGGAACGATGCAAAGAAAGGCAGCAAAATATCAGCAAGGCGGTGTTGGAATAAAAGGGGAGGAAGGATGCAGGAAGGATCTGTCGCTCACCACTAAATTTACGATCAAAGTAAACAAATGTCACCCCCTTTCCTTTCTTCTTCCACTCGATACGAGGGTTCGGGTCCTTCTCCGTCTTGAACTCACAGGCCAGGACGGCATCTGGGAGGGCAGGGAACAGAGCGGGAGAAAGGCATTTGTAAAAAAAAAAAGGAGAGAAAAAGAACAAACACAATACACAGCAGATATAGACCCCGATGTCATTGCTGTTCAATTATATTCCCCCCATCAGCTGTTGCACTAAATTTGCTGTTTGTGTACACATGAGTCAAAGTGATGTTGGCAGTGATGTGCTGATGTGGCTCAAAGTCGTAGTTTAAGGTAAAGCTATTGATCCAGAAATGCTGCTGAACACCTTTTATCCCGGCTCTCACCTGTGTGCTCATGGACTTCCACTTTGGGCTTACTGCTGCTTACTGTCACCGACAGGCAGGCCGGACCTGGGGTAAGAGGATCAGTTGTGTTAGGCCTTGAGTAGTTTTGACTACGTCAGGTCAACACATAGCCTATAGTGCAATCTTAAAAAATCTTTCTGGTTGTGTTCTGGAAGACAAAAACAATTACATCTGTTGGTATATAACATGTTAAATATATCTTAAATTTTCAAACAAGAAAATACAATACCAGTCAAATGTTGGGACACACCTGATTGAATGTACTATGTTTTTCCATTATCTTAAAGCCATTTTGATCTAAAGGCTTATGCTTAAATGCTTGAAATTAGTTTCTTAGACAAATATTAAATAGTGAAGTTGATGCCTATGTGTGAATTTCTTTCCAAAGCCTTTGCCTTTCCATCAAGGCAAAGGGTGGCTCCTTTAAAGAATCTAAAATATAAGATGGTTTTGATTTGTTTAACACTTTTTTGGTCACTGCATAATTCCATTTGTGATATTTTATAGTCTTGATGTCTTCACTATTATTCTAAAATGTGGAAAATAGTAAAAATAAAGAAAAATGTGGTGTATCCAAACTTTTGACTGGTGGTGTACGTGCTGTGAATTTACAGATTTGGGGCATGCTAGAGCTTTGTAGATTCCCTTGCAATGAGAGAGACCAGACGCACAAACAGACATGCAGGCGGGGGATAAAGGAGGGCATGGGAGTGAGTATGGAATGACATCACGACCTACACACACAAGACATGGATGTTCCCACATCGAAATCCACTCTCTCCCCCACATCACCAACATAAATAAAGTCACGCCTACATTTAATTCCTACAGCAGAATATGTGCACATGCATCATTTTTGTGTGGACGCACACAGACAGACGCACACTGGGAAAGCCACAGAATGTGAACGTCCTGGTGGTGCCAGGAGCGGTGGAGCGGAGGAATGCAGGTGATGGATGGCTCTCTGACAAGCTGCTGCAGAGTGGGTCTATCCTGACCTGATAACCCCCTCTTGTGATCTGTCCCTTAAACAAGCACACACACACACTTGCAGCACACACTCAGGCACACACACACACGACACACACACGTGCACGTTTGCTCACACAAATATATGCAGATATACGTACATATGTACAAATTAAATTAAATATATTGTGAAAAAATACATAAAACACCTCTAAAGTAAATCTAAAGTGAATGTAAATGAGCTTTCACTGACAACTGAGAACACTTGCATACCATCTGGTTCTTCTTTGGTAGTATGAAGAGAGCATTAGGCAGGAGAAAACTTCAAGGATACTGTGTGTGTGTGTGTGTGTGTGTGTGTGCGTGTGTGTGTGTGGGGGTGGGTGGGTGCGTGTGGCACACACATGCATCGAAAGCATGGTTTTCCACACACAAAGCCCCTCTTTATCACAGTAACCTTACCCAGCTCAGCTGGCCCAACAGAGGGTATCAACACAATCACACTTGTACATATCTCTCTCTTCGATACCCCCCACTCCCCCAGGACATACACACACACACACACACACACACACGCACACACACGTTTGTAGTACTATAGTTATGAGGACCTTCATTGACTCCATTCATTCTCTAACACCAAACACTATACACACATTTTAACCTTCTCCACTAACTCTAAACACCCCTTAAAGAAGTGAGGAGCAGCAAAATGTCCTCACTTTGGAGGGTTTTCCTCATCTTTCTATACTTGTGAAGACATTTGGTCCTCATGAGTAGGGAATACAAGAACACACACACACACGCACACACACACACACACACACGCACACACACATGCACGTCTACACTGCAATTATCGGCTGCATAAAACATGTTGTTGGAACATAGCCTCTGCCTCTTAAGATTCCCTCAGCAACTTCAAATGCATTTTCCAGATAGTAAACGGTTGGTTTCATCTCTGTCCAATTAACAACAGGGTTAATCAGAGGCTATCTTCAAACTGAAACGGTGGGATCTCCTCCAGAGGGCCATGCGATCCGCCTCATCAGTCTCTGGATCTCGGGTTCAAACAGCATCAGAGAGGGTCCAATGTAAACATGAAGCCCCACCACTCCCTGCACCAGCCCAGCCCAGTGCCAAACATCACACATCAAAGTCCTTACATCACACCTCCCCTATAGGCTACATGTGTTTACTCAAATACATGATGAACCTTATTATTAATTATGAGATCAAATTCAATCAGTCTGCCTCGCATCAAATACATAAGGAGTTATCAATACCATCCATTTTTACAGAATATCAATCAAGTCTGCCTTCCGAGATTCACTCTGCCTTTTTCAGAACCACTCCAAAGTCAAAATCTATGTTCATTTTGGAAAACTGCACAAGGCCACTTAGAAAAACATTTTTAAAAATCAGTTTAATCAAAACTGTTATTTTATTAGGATTTTTCAAAAGTCTTTTAATTCTCCTGCATTTTCAATGGTATCTAATCATCTTGTCTTGCTCTAGGAGAGTTTTCACAATTTTTTGTTTCATCGCCTTCGTTCACTCTTTTTGAAACTTTTTCTCTTTTTTTTTTATCTGAAATCCAATGTGCATCCCTTATGAAAAATGATAAGTCCCTATAGGAATATTATAGGAATATTACAAGAATAATAGCGATAGCATGGGAGATTAAGAGATCAGAAGTACCAGTAGGTAATAGTCACTAGAAAATCAGTATTGAATAACAGACACACTAAGTTTACACTTTATACATTACACACTCTAATATCCCTATAATATTCCTATAGGGACTTAGAAGGATATTATAGTGTGTGATAGGCTATTAGGCTATAGTAATTTCCCGACGGGGATAACGGCAGCTAATAGTCAAGTTTGCAAAATCAGAGAATATCTCACTGTGCAGCACGGTGATGAGAAGAGGTAGAGCCAAAATCTTCATGGTGTTCATGTTCTGTCGACCTTCATGGAGAGTTCAGTCAGTTTTGGGAGCAGTGTGTCCGGTGACCCTGACCGCCGGGATGCAACTGGTTTTATTCCAGACTCTGCTGAGCTATACTTCAAGTTTCAGCAACAGCACGCGCGTTCTCGTTAAGTTGGACAAAATGATAGGGGGCGCGCGCACACGTGGGAGTGCTGATATCCCGAGAGAGGGGTTCAAGGAGGCATTTGAGGTCTGTAGACCACTTTCTTCTCAGCAAGGCCATGCAGAGAAAAGATGCGGTCGTTTTATTTTGACGTGAAACAGTTGTTTGGTTTAATATTATGCAGGAGCATTTTGTGAAACACCTCTAATACATGATAATGACAAAAATCGATCAGCTGTTTCATTCCTGCTTGGTGGTAATTAACTAAGCAGCTGTATACTAAACTCTCAAACTGTACAATATGGAAGATTTTAAAATAAAATTTGCAGCAGCTTTGCAAGACCTGAGCGGAGCGCTGAGAGCCCACAGCAGGCCTCCCCACTGTTGTTTAGGTGACACACTGTTGGTATATATCCTGTCTGGTGAAAACATTGTATCTCCAGTATACAGGAGGAACTACAGTAAGAAGCAGTTTGGAGTTTATCCAGGGGGTTTTGAAAGGGTTTCATAAGGCCAAGGGTGGTAGAAATGTATGAACCCGTAGAGGAGCATGTAATCCTTTAACTGAAGCTAAATCATGAAAATCACCAAGATTTTGAGTTATGAGGTTGTCACATGTTGTATGTTGTAATAGGAGGTGGTGTTGGAGGGACCACAGAGAGTCAGGGGGGGACAGCTGGGTGAGCTACTGTGTCCTTGCTCCTCAATATCATGGCTATTAAGTTTCTCACCAGCAGCAGCCACACAACGGCACATTGTCACTCACTGAGGTTCATGTGCGCACATGCTTACATTTGTGGCCATATGCGCACACATGCACACACACACACACACACACACACACACTGGGCCCATATGCAGGCATGAACACACAGAGACAGAGAGACACAAACTCTCACAAAATCTCTGCTGCAGCACCTGTTCAAAAGTAGCAATCCCAGCTGCTATACCATGAGCTGGACCCACTGCTGTCAAGTACCACACACACACACACACACACACACACACACACACACACACACACACACACACTCGAACATACACAAGCACATGTACCACTCAGTGCCCACTTTATTAGACACGTTCCCTTTTACAATGAGTCCTGTATAAATAAAGCATAAATATAACGCGTGCAGACCGGGTAAAAAGGTTCAGTTACTGTTTGACTAAATATTAGAATAGACAAGACACATGATCTAAGTGACTTTGATCACAGCATGATCTTTGATGCTGGATACACGGGTTCCAGCATCTCAGAAACAGCTGCCCTCCTGGGATTTTCATGCACTACAGTGTCCAAGTTGATAAAAAAAATGGTGATAAACAAAAACCTCCAGTCAGCAGCAGTCCTGTGGGTGAACACAGCTTGTTAAAGAGAGAGGTCAGAGGAGAAAGGTGAGACTCCTTCAAGCTAACAGGCGGGCCACAGCTCAGTACAACAGTGATGTGCAGAGGGACATGTCAGGATGCACAACATGTCGAACCTTGAAGTGGACTGGTTACAGCAGCACAGGACCAAAATGAGGCCACAGATCACCAAAACTGGATGACTGAAGAGTGGAAAAACATTGCCTAGTCTGGTGAATCCTGGACTCTGTTGTGACATGCTGATGGATTCCTCCTGTCTGGTGTCTGCGGTGCAGGCTGCTGGTGGCGTAATGGTGTGGGGAATGTTTTCTTCACACACATTAGACCTCTCAGTGCCAGTGAATCATCGTTTGAGCGCTGCAGCAAATATAAACATTGTTGCTGACAAGGTCCATCCCTTCAATGCCACAGTCTAACCTTGATTTTGGGGGATATTTCTAGCAGGATAATGTGCCATCATCTCATGATCATTCCATGAACACTGACAGTGACTTAACAGTAGTTTTCTGTAAATGGCCTGCAAGAACGAAAGAAAGAAAGAAAAAATCAAAGCAAAACAAAGCATAATTTCTGGACTTTACCCATCGCGTCAGGTGATTAATGTATTACTAAGTACCGCTGAAAAGGGGCAGATATCTTCTGTAATTTAGCAGGTCAAAGTTCACATCTAATGGGGCTAGATAAATGTGTGTAAGCTGATCACATGGCAGGTTGTTGTAAGAAATATACATTTCTTCAGTACTGAACTTTCTTCTATCTCTTCTGAAAGCAAGCCCCTGTCTGGTATTAGTTTGTGTGGTAGATATAGTATGACCTATCTTATCTATCTATAAATATATATTTTATTTCTATCCTTCATTTCCTTGTAAATCATTAATTGCCTTCCTACTCTTTGTTCTCCAATCTACATCCCTATTCTTTGCTGCTGCAATAACCCAGTGTCACTTAACTTTATCTTATCTTACATGTCTTGTTTTCTAAGACCGTTAAACATTTGTAAAATATAGGCAAAGGCTGAGACTGAATCATCTCACTTAGCACCTAAAACAGATCAATTTGAAAATGACATTATATTGATCAATTAACAGTGAAACACAATTATTACTAACACTATACTGAGAATCTACATGGATGTACTGTATTGATCTGTCTTGAGGAATGCCTAGCAGCCCAGATTATTATGTATTTTTTAATGAAGTTGTTTCCTTATTTGAAAAGACCTTGGTATTGTGGACTTTCTACTTGCTTAATTATGATGGAGCATACGCCAACAGGAAACAAAAGGGAAAATATGGGGCTTTTGACAAGATAAGGTTGCTGGGAAGGGCCACAGACAAGGACTACTTTATAACTTACTGAAAGAGAGAGGAAATAAAGGGGGGAAGGCTAGAGTTGTTTATAAAGATCAGGAGAATCATAACCAAGCAGAGAGAAACAGCGGTCACTAAGAGAAGACGGTCATAGAGCCACATACAGGTAAGGCAATGACAACAGGCACAATCAACAGAAACAGTAATGATAGATAGTGATAGACTGTTAATGAATTCCAACAAAGACTCTCATTATTCATTATCAGTCATTATTAATTTGCTTTCATTGCAACTTAAGTGTTTTTAATTATATTCTGATTATTCTCCCAACTCTTTGCCTAGATCAAAATGAAGACATTAGCATTGCTCTCACTGAGCCTCGCAGGTAAGGGATTTCACTGGAGCCTTTTGAAGGGTGATCTTCAAAAGGCTGATTTCTAATTCTAATTTTAGATTGTGTTGCTAATTTGTTCTGTTAAAATGTAAATGTATGAAGTTGTCTTTTCCTTTAAACACTACTCTATCATTATAGACTTTGAGTATAGTCTCAGCAAGAATAATTTTCTCAAGTGTGATCTTCCAGAGCTAAGTCACTTGCTGTAGTGGCTGAGAAAGACAAAGCATTAATGTGTGCCAGTTAGTTGGTCTATGTGCCTTCGCACACCACTTTGTAGGTTTATGACAGATTGTGTTTTGTTTACTATCAGTGTCACGTTTCTCTTATCATATCACGTGCTAAATTTTGTTGTTGTGATAGTGTTGCAAAATTCAACCTTAAAAGACTGCACACTTCACATTAACTTATTCGAAGTGAATTTTCTCTAACAATAAACAATAGAGAATGATTAGACAAACTTAAGCAAAGCATGTTTGTTTTTTTGCTTTTTAAAATTAACATCTCAGAAAGTAAAGGTAAGCACACAAGGGTTTAGAAACTCATCTGTCAGGTTCAGTATGAATTAATGGACTAAAAACAACGCATAAATTAGCCAAAATAAATGCACAATCAAAAAAAAAACAACCATTTCCTCTAAAAATTCATTCTATTGCTGTTTATGGATGCTAATACTTCGATCCTCAAAAGGGTTTAGTCAGGTCTAAATCTCATATTCATGTTCTACTCCAAGTCAAGCATGCCAACATGATCTAGTTTTCTGCATTATCAAAAGAGGGGGCCAGGTAGGAGAATCCACTTATATCAATTCAACCAGTGTTTGTTTGTTTGTTTTTTCCGGTATCTTGCAGTGGCTCTAGGGATGCCACGATTTGAGCATGATGTAGCACAAAAACCTGTTTTACCTCAGGAAGACAGGGGCCCTCTGCTGGGAGATTGGGTTCCAGTACAGGGTCATGTGGTGATGGAGGAACCTGCACCACAGGCCAGACTAGACTCCAAGGAGCAGGAAAAAGCATCTGTGGTCCCAGTGAAAGTAGAGCAGAGTCCTCTGGTGGAGGCCAAGGTGGAGCCAGAGGTTCAGGTGGAGCCAGAAGTTCAGATGAAGCAAGAGGTTAAGGTGGAGCCACAGGTTCACATGGAACAAAAGGCTCAGGTGGAGCCAGAAGTCAAGGTGGAGCCAGAAGTTAAGGTGGAGCCAGAGGTTAAGGTGGAGCCAGAGGTTCACATTGAGAAAGAGGTCAAAGTGGAGCCAGAGGTTAAGGTGGAGCCAGAGGTTCACATGGAGAAAGAGGTCAAAGTGGAGCCAGAGGTTAAGGTGGAGCCAGAGGTTCACATGGAGAAAGAGGCTCAGGTGGAGCCAGAAGTCAAGGTGGAGCCAGAAGTTAAGGTGGAGCCACAGGTTAAGGTGGAGCCAGAGGTTCACATGGAGAAAGAGGTCAAAGTGGAGCCAGAGGTTAAGGTGGATCCAGAGGTTCACATGGAGAAAGAGGTCAAAGTGGAGCCAGAGGTTAAGGTGGAGCCAGAAATTAAGGTGGAGCCAGAAGTTAAGGTGGAGCCAGAGGTTAAGGTGGAGCCAGAGATTCACATGGAGAAAGAGGTTCACATGGAGCCAGAGGTTAAAGTAAACCAAGAGGTTGAAATGCAGGAGGACTACGAGGTAGAGACTGACTCAGGCCTGGAGGGTGAAGAAAGGAACCTTGACATGGAGGGGGAATACAACATGATAGAGGAGCCAATCATGGAGTTGGAGCCACTGGATCAGGACATCCTGATTGGAGAGGAACTGAGTGAGGATGAGTTGTCACCAGAGGAAAAGGCTTTGAGGGCACAATTTCTTGGTCAAGAAGAGCCTATAATTTCACTGGAACCACTGCCAGAGGAGGAGGGGCTTGTGGGTAAGAGAGACTACATCTTAGCTGAAGAACCAGTCATGCTACTGGAGCCTGAGATAAGGGAAGAGCCCTTTGTAAATCACCCAGTCATGCCAGATGCTGCCATGCTGGAGGAGGAGCTGGCGGTGGGAGTTATGGAGGATCAGAGCCTACCTCTGGAGAACTACTTCCCAGGTGAAGAACCAATCATGGGGCTGGAGCCTGAAATACAGCAAGACTATTACACAGTGGAGGACTTTGGCTCTCTGGGGATCGAGGAGCCAGGTAACGGGTTTCTCGGGGAGGAAGAGCTGACTTCAGTGGTTGACATGCCTCTATTTGAGGAGCCAGTGATGGAAGAGGACCCAGTGCTTGATGGAGGTGCTCAGATTGGTTTGGTGCATGAAAGAGAAAACAGGGCTTTGGTGGAGGAGGGAGAAGAGAACCCCATAGAGAATAATCCCCTACCAGAACAAGTTCACAAAGGTAAAGCCTGAAGGAAAGATTATATGCACGCACACTCACACATGGTCAGCAATTTTGTGCAGTGATTAGGTACACTTATAAAAGAGCATTAACATGTAAACTGTTGTAATGTCATCTGTTAGCCACAGAGAGGAGCTCTTGCACTGGTGTCGTCCTTGAGGGGAAGTGTTACCAATTCTTCCAAGGACCAAAACGGGCTGCAGAGGCTGAGGTGTGTGACTTTCACATTTTCCACGATCCTGAACATTCCCTATCAAATCTTTGTAAAAGTTAGATTTATCTAAGAAAACACTAACGGTACTGTGCAATAATCATAATCATGATTGTCTTCTCTGTTCCCTTACAGTTCTTCTGCCAGGCCCACTTCCCTAATGGCCACCTGGCCTCCATCACAAGCCAACACATCCACAGACAGGTGATGAACATGATGCAGGAGAAAAACGGAGCATATACACGCACCTGGGTTGGAGGACTACGCTACCTGGAGGTGTGTGTGTGTGTGTGTGTGTGTGTGTGTGATGTAGACTTTTGTCATATATCATACATTATACTGCAAACCTTGACACCGACTTATGGTTCTTATTTCCATGTCAATACCATGTTTGTACCCAGAGAATGACTAGAATGAATGACTCCTGCATCTCAATGTACCTTATTCATCTCCTCTTATCTATCAGACAAGTCACTTTATCTGGTTGGACGGATCCAGCTGGGGCTATGCTGATTGGCTGCCAGGGGAACCCAACAGCCCAGCAGGTGTGGAGGACTGTGTGGAACTGCTGGCAGTCGGTATGAGACACACAGGATACAGTTTTCTGTTAAAATCTGTCCTGTACACACACATACACTGATGTTTTTTAACAAATCTGATTAGTCAAAACTGTGTCGCTGGATTTCTGATTTGTAGTTTCCTTTTCTTATCTTTCAGATAATGGGAAGTTCAATGACTACCGGTGCTCGAACACTCTGGCGTTCATCTGCTCCTATCCTTATTAGTGAGTGTACAGTGAGCTCCCAATCTGCTTCTATGTCTGATTTGATGTTAGATGTACAGAATGTTTTTTTTGCTTTTTTAAGTTAACAATCACATCTTGGAAAAAGTAATAGTACCTACATAAAGGTTTAGAAACTCATCTCTCAGGTCCAGTATGAATTAATGGACTGAACGCAATGCATGAAAATCAGCAGTCCTAAGAATATTCTACATCATATTAAACTATAGTAACCCCTCAGTGGAAATTTGCTTTTAAGTAAAATATGAGAACAGTCTTTTCTTCTTTTGATAACAAGCTGTTGTGGCATGTAATGTGACATTCTGTAAATAAAGACAACATCACTTTGATATTTTGTTCTTGGGCTTGTTGTGATTGTGACAAAATGTGCTTGTTTCACCGTGACATGGCTCCACTTTTTCACTCTCAGTAAGAGCAACACTTTTGGTCGAGAGCAGAGGGCTCTGATGGGCTTTAGATGTTGAGTGTTTACCAGACAACAGTGATACAACCATCAGTGTATGCTCCATATCTGGCCCCAAACCCATCCAGGACCCATATACGGTCTGCTATCCTCATCCAACCCATGGAGTCCAGGCATTCTGACTCATTTCGCAGGATCAGGGAAGAGTCCCTCTGTCCAAGAGAATGATCTGTTCCCGTGCCAATAATCTCTCATGGCGGCAAAGGCTGCTCACACCCAGATCTTATATTTCGCGTTCACTGTCTGCCACATTGATGGCTGGATGTGTGTGTTTGATTGTGTTTGGGTTCTTCTGTCAACGTGGCATTCAGAGCCATTGAATTCCCGTCCTCACCTACCCTTCAAAATTAGAGGAGCTTATCACCCATTAACTGACGCGTTCTCACACTGCACATGCTGCTACTGTAAAGCCTGCAGGGACTCACATGTTGCTCTGTGTGGGTATGACTCACCTTCCACTGGCCTACACAGCCTTTTTTATGACCTCTGTAGGTAGAGGTGAGGATTATCAACTCTTAGCCGACGACTGTCAGCTCTTTATCCTTCTATTTTAATTGCTAACTGTTCCCCACATACATACCCCCCCCACCACCACCACCACCACATACACACATACACACACACACACACATACACACACACACTTCCAGGTAGTGTAGTCCTCCAACCCAGGTATATGCTCCGTTCTGCTACTCATTACTCATTCTCTACTATGAATGCTTAAAGAATACAGTCCTACATAAGCCAACATATTACATTCTCCACACAATGCAGACACACACTCTTTAACCCTGACAAGTGAGCCTAAGAGACTCTCATTGTTCCCGTACCAGGAAATGTGACTTTTGCTGGATTTAAGAGATCACAGTTGGAAGTGCATCCCCAGTCTATTACTGGAGCGATATCTCCAACAGCTTCACTGTGCACTCTGTGGCTACATTACAAAATCATATTTTTAGACTGAGCACATAATCAGATCTGGTAAGTCATGGTCACTAAGAGGATATCTGTGTCCGACATTAAAACTGATGCTATGCCAAACCATTCGCACAAGAGATTTACAAAACGAGATTGATATTGGCAAAACAAGACCGTCTGTGCTGCGCGTCCTCGACCACAGCGGGATTGAGGAATGAAATAGAGGAGAGGAGGATTGCCAGGGGCCGGGCCGTGCTGTTCTGTTGCAATGGAAATCCCCTAATACCTTGACTGAGGTGGCATGGTTATTAGAGTTGCTGTTCTGATGAGAGTGAGTCAGTGGTGCTGCTTGCTGTCTGTCAGTTCAAGTCATTTTCTAGCTTCATGGGGCATAGACAGTTGTTCGCTTGCTTCTCTGTGTGTGTGCGTGTGTGTGTGTGTGTGTGTGTGTGTGTCAAGCACTGAGGCTCTGAATCCAGACACACCTGTTCCTCACTGAGCCCTACAGCCAGGCAACAATACCAACAATACTCAGTAGACTGAATACCACACTATCCATACGGAGTCATAAACTTTTCACTACAGGCTTGACTCTGTCGATGGTTCAAAAACAGACTAAACTGTAGTTACACCACAGTCTTGTATAGCGTGGCGACATATCGGGATTAATCTGTGTGCTTTTCAGCATGTAGGTGTACATGACAGTGTCCTAGAGATATACAGGGGATGGACAAATAACAGAAAAACCTAACAATACATAAATGTCAGATAGCTAATAAGGAATAGAGCTACCCTTTTGCTTCCAGAACAGCTTCAGTCCTCCTTGAAATGCTTTCATCCAAGTCCCTAAGTGTGTTGTGGGATAATGGACCATTTTCCCATAAAGGTTCAATGTTTAGATCTGGTGACTGGGGCCATGGAAGGTGTTTGACCTCATCCTGGTACTTGAAACCACTCTTGCATTTGTTTGGCAGTGTTTATGGGAACAATATCATCTTGGAACATGGGAACATCATGAGGGAACAGTGTTTTACCCCACAGGGTCACCTGGTCCCGGAAAATGGCCTCATATTCCTTGTCTGGTATTCAAGCATGCAGGGAAATCATTGTACCTACTGACTCCCACAATATGGCTACTGAAACCATTCCAGATCCACCACCATTTTCAACAGCTGGCAAAAGTTCTCTGCTTCTTACACCATTTACACATTTGTTTGCACTGGCTTTGGATGCAAATGGCAGCTCTGCTAAAAAAAATAAACAACTTTATGAAACTCATGGCACAGTTTTTGTTGAGACTGAATCACAGAGGTGTTGATTCAATTCTGTGTTCATTTTTGAGGCCTGTTGCTGTCCATCTATCCCAGTCAGTGAGATTTGACTTGTGTCTACTGTTCCTCTTTGCTGATGCAGTTTGTCTATGTTTGGCATATGTTGTCATGATTTTCAAGACTGTTGCCACATTAAAATTGTTTTGCAGTTTTTGTGACCGATCCTCCTGCAATTCAGACACAGACTGAAAAAAATCAGTCCAGTGTGTTTAAGTGCAACACAGTATGTAAGGGAAGGAGAGAGAACGCAAGGTGCACAGGATGAGAGACAGCACATGTCAGGGGGATGGAGAGGAGCAGGATAACTGCTACTGAAGTGAGTGAAGCTGGAGAGTGAACCAGAGGTATAGCTGAAAAGGTGTAAGTGTCAGGTCCAGGTGAGGCCTGGGTCAGCATTACCTGAAGTATTACCTGATCACACGCATTCATTTCCTCAGTCCTCTGCTGATTACATAGTACCTACTTCAGAAATGGACAGTAGCCACCTTGGGAATGCAGGTGGCTTGCACATCCGCTTTAGTGACGACAAACCTCATACTAGTTAGATCCCTGATAGCTTGGTTAGTTTGGTGAATGACAATGATAAACATCTTTACTATATGTTTCATAAATCTGGAGAGATATTGGCATCGTATCCAGTATGCATACATTTTGTTCTCAAATGTGTGCTTGTCCCCCGTGTCTGACCCCTCCTGCTGAAAAGCAGATGTCGGGTTAGATGGGGTTGAGAGGAGGGAATTCTGGGATGCTGACCTCAGAGGCTGTAAAAAACTTTCGGAGAAACAAAATGCTGCTGGATTTGATTTTATGGCCACATTAATCCTATCGACCTATGACCTATACACTCTGAACATTTTTTGTTCAAAAGAACACATCACTTTGACAGCAAACACTTAACATTATTGGGAGGGGCCATGTGTGAAGAGATTGGCAGGGAGGGGTCCAGTTTAACTTCACATGTGTCTGCATTCATGCATCTCTCTCTCTCTGCCATTATAAATCTGTTTCTCTGCCTCAGTCTCTCAGTCTCTCTCTCATTTCTGGCTGCCAGTGGCCCCCAGCCTCCCCAGCCTCTTCAGGGGTGTGTCAGAAATCATTCTATAAACACAAGACCGCAACAGAGAGGCGCAGACACAACGAGCGAGAGAAAGAAGGACGAGAGACCACTTCATACAGGTATGTATCACTGAAGAGCAGCATGTTGTGAAGCCTTATGAGTGCATTGTCTGTAAAACTAAAGAGGGAGAAGATGGAGAGGAAAATCAGTGTGAGTATTGATTTAATAATGTTTTTCAGATCACAGCTATGTTTTGAATTACTAGCCATTTGAAGCCATTTGAGTGACATCAAACTGTGACCTGCATGTATGCATGGAGATATGGATGCGATATGGATGTGAGGTGTGGAGTGAATTTATGTATCCCCTGTATGTAGCTTGTTGGCCGGGGGTTTTAAGCAGCTGTGTCTCTGGGCTCCAACCCAGAGTCCAATGACAGCCAAAGGGACTAGCAGACTAAATCTAGCCCATTCTGAATCCATTCCAACTTCTGCTGGGCTTAAAGCCTTCACACACACACAAATCATTTTAACCGTTTAACAAGCTCACCAAGAAATACATTTATGATACATTAAAAAAAAAAGAAAAATGTTAGACCTTGTGATACTGTAAATATTGGACACATTCTGAAGATATGTATCTCATCCACACAGTTAAGAAGTCTGATTTAAGTAAATCCCCATTTTGTAATGATGTGAAACATATTAAGTCATTCATAATTGGCTATTATGGCATGTATTCAGTGCTTCATAACTCTTAAAATGTAATATGGACAGACCTGGAGAGTTTTATAGAAAGCTTTTATATATTAATGTAAAATTAAAATACATAATGCCCTTTGATCTGTTTACAGTTCATAGGCTTTTATTATTGCTTCAAGAGTTGGACAAACTAAACTTTTAGAATATACCAATGATAAATGCTAATAAGCATATATAACTGTGCTTTTGCTGTAATAAATTATTTATTGGTCTGCTCTGAGTTTTCCCTAAACATGCAACTCAGCATGTTTTTTTCTGTTTGTTTCTGTACAGTGTGTGTGTGTGTGTGGGGCGGGGGGGGGGGTTAACACAAAGGACATGTAGCTGACTATTTTGAACTGTCTTAACTTAAGATAGTTTGTCCATTTATCTGTTTTTTTTCCATAAAATGTTCTATGTGTGGCTTTTGATTGGGTTTGATTTGGCAGAGCCCCATTACATGGTTTTTGGCTCTCTTTGGATATAGTTGAGTTAAAACCACGCCAATACTCAAACACCTTTGGTAGATACGGTAAAAATCATGCAAAAGGCCATATTTATCTCCACCGTGCAGCTGACCTGCTGATGGGCTGATCACTTACTCAGTTCAGTATCCCAATGAATGAAAATGAAAACAAGCTGTGTTAATTTCCACAGTAACTTGTGCTCATGGAGAGATCGTCCACAGGCAGCCAACCCGTCCAGCAGAAGCACCCCAGACAGGAGAGGGTGGGGGACGAGGCTGGGAGGGACAAGACTCAGGATGGGAAGCTACATGTGGAGAAGGGAACCACAGATGAAGGTAACTAATAGCAACATGAACATCATTCTAATACATTCTGATATATTTTGACAGTAAGATGGTGATCAGTGCTGCAGGGATATTAATCCTCTCCTCTGCAGCGGCGACTGACCGTAAAGCGATGGCAGGAGAGGCATTGGACAGGAGGAATGTCTGGGAGCCTGGTGTTTACTACTCACTGGGAAAGGAGTCCTTCTTCTTTGCTGGTCATGACATCAGCATCCGCGAGTCTCTGGACACTTATGGCGCTCTCATCTGGCCTGGGGTAAGTCCTGCCATGACTGTATAGGAACATATCTCTAGATTCAGTAACATGGGTATGGTAGTTGTGATAATGAGAATTTGTTTTGCAGGCAGTAGCTTTGTGCCAGTTCTTGGAGAATAACCAGCAACAAGTGAACATGATGGATAAAGCAGTACTAGAGATTGGAGCTGGAACTGGCTTGCTGTCCATTGTGGCCAGTCTGCTCGGTGAGTCTATTAAAGGACTGTGCCGAGTTTTGGGGAGTTTGGCCAATTGGTCACCTTACCCAATACCAATATCTGATGAGAGGATTGGCACCAAAATCATCTCTGTGTCTCTGGTGGAAAGCTCTGTCTGGTGAGCATGCTAACACTTTAGCATACAGTATGTTAAGTAAACAAAGGCGACTAGCATTATCCATCGTATGAAGAAAGACCTTTTAGTAATCCAAAATTGGTATTGGTTTTCATTCTATGACCTGTAGATTCAAACAAAATCCTAAGCTTCATCATTAGTGAAGTCCATTACAAATCAACAGTGCAAACAGGTCTTGCAGGAAGAGAAAGCAGTTTCAAAGGGATCATTTTTTGGCAAATTTAATGTCTATTTTACCAAACCCTAAACAAGCCTGGTAGGTTTAGACATGTGTCATCAGAATTAACACACATAGGATGCGATAACTCCACCCCTGTGCTCTAAAACCCAGTATTTCCACTGGCTTGCACTACGTATGAACAATGTGTGGTGTTGCGTTCAGCTTCGCACCCTTGTTCAACCTGGTTGAGCTTTTGCACTGCGCATTGTGATGAAACCCTCATGCGTCCAATAGAAACAAGGCCAGGAAGGAAAAGAACATGGAGAAAAAATTGATAGTGACAGTGTCAGAATTTATCCAACATAATTCTGAAGTTGTACAGGGACCTTGACAGAAAAGCTCTCTCCTGAAAGCATGTTTCCTTTTTACCAAGTGGGTATACCGGGTGTGTTTAAAATCACACTGGAAATTAGTAATCTCTGACCACTGTATGTGATATTTTAGATGTTATATCGTACGTTATATACACATACATCACTAACAAGGCAACGAGCTGGGAGTGGCTCCTCTCCCTGCTTCTCCAATTTTTTTCACATCACTCCAACTTCCGTAAGCATCGAGTCAAAAGTTGCGCTGTACCAAGCAGCAAGGTCCGAGCAAACTGCTTCCTATGTGAAAGACCCATTAGAGTCGCAACAAGTTCTCATTTTCTCACTTATAGGATAAAGCTAGCCGCCTATAAGATTACTTAACATACTTTATGCTAAAGCATTAGCATGCACACCAGACAGAACTATCTACTGGACTCAAAGAGATGTTGGTGCCAATCCTCTCGTCAGATATTGGGTGGTGACCAATGGGCAAAACTCACAAGAAGTCGGTGTGGTCCTTTAAGAGTCTGTCCACGGCTCTTCCTCTGTCTTTCAGTTGCCTTATTGTTGTCCTGTACCCTTTTCCAGGTGCTTGGGTAACAGCCACTGACCTGCCAGACATCATGTCTAATCTGACCTTTAACCTTTTGCGGAACACCAAGGGCCGCTGCCGCTACACGCCTCAGGTGGCTGCCCTTACCTGGGGTCAAGACCTGGAGCGAGACTTCCCCTACACATCCTGTCGCTATGACTACGTGCTAGCAGCGGATGTGGTCTATCACCATGACTACCTGGAGGAACTGCTGGCAACTATGCGTCACTTCTGCCGACCGGGAAGTAGAACAACGCTGCTGTGGGCCAACAAGGTTCGGTTCCAGTCAGACCTGAGGTTCACAGAGAGTTTTAAGAGCAGTTTTAACACCACGCTGCTGTCTGAGCTGCCACAGGAGGAGGTGAGGATATACAAGGCCACAGCAAAGGAGTGACGGAGAGAGAAAAGGAGGGATGTGAGAGGTGATGGAGAAACAACGAAGGGGATAAATTGATATTGTACATTTGACACAGGAAAGAGTCCTGAAAAGTAAAAGGGAAAAAAATTGCGCTAAAATGTATTAATTTAGAGGACCACTTGTGATTCAAGAATGAAGGAAAACAGGGAAATCAATTTCCCTCTTGCTGATTTGACTGAATAGAGAAAAGTCCAGGCTTTGAGTTGTGCTTAAATGACATTCCTGAGCAGTGCTATAACCTTTGTTAAGCAGAAAGCAGAAAAGAAGTTCTAGACTCAAATTTCCAGTTCAAAAAGCTATTTTATTTGCCAGTACTTTTTCATACATTTGATACTTTTGACATTATTCAACTTTTATTCCACAATTTATTTTTTAAAATAAATTGCTTTTGCTTTAAACGTGTGGAACAAATTTCTCCTATATTCACGTTTCTCCTATATTAACTAACCTTTAAATAAACACTTAAAGGGTCTATGTGTAATTTCTGGTCCAATGCTGGCCTCTATCGTTCAGCGTTGTCATGACAACAACATTCTGCCCTAGAGCGAGACCATGGTGGCACCGGTTGGACTGTTTCAGAATCAACAACAATAAATCATCATGTTTTAGTGCAGTTTTTTGTTCAATGGACGCTTGCCGTGATTAAGATATGGACATTACCGCGATTCCTGTTGTCTGTGGATTTTTTGAACATATCGAAGGTTAAGGAGTCGCTATTTTGTGTATGAAGTAACACCACTTCCCCACAGCATAAATGGGCCGGTCCATTAAAATTCGAGCTGTTTGGAGGATTATATACATGCCGAATTTACCAGAACACCCTACCGATTAGTAATAAAGTCTCAAATTATATTTTCCGATGTGTGTATTTGTTGATAAGCAAATTGCCAAATTTTTTAATGGACCTTGGCGTGGTAGGAGGGCCTTCAAACAACAGAAGCACAGGCTCGGCCCGCTCCTGTGTTTTTGAATACAGAAATCTCTGCAGCGCGCGCGCCGTGGCTCTTCACTTTGTTTTACTCACTACTATTCGGGAACCTCTGCTGATATTTACTAGTCATACTATGCTTCAGTAAAGCAGAAATATTACACATTTACCCTTTAAGAAAATGTATTTCTGTTTCACAGAAATATGAAACTGCAGTTCTTGTCTCTTAGCTTTTGGTAATAGTATCCAGGAGTTATTGGGTAATAGTACATATACTGACAGCAGCGTTTAATTTATCTAAATATAGTAAAAACTAAGGGACATTAAACTCAATTTAAAGAAACAAAAGTATTTTCCATTAAATGGCATACACTACATAGCAGCGGACATGAGGTGAGGGGAATAAACTTTAAATTACATGTTAAACATGTTAAAATGTGTATTGGTCACTTAGCACCAAAGTTACCACATAACTAAAAACCTGCTTAAAATGTACATGTTGTATTTTGAGTCTAAAAGCATTACAATGATTAGACATTCCTACACATGCACACATACACCCATACACACGCACGCACACACACACACACACACGCACACACAGAGAAAGGGAGAGCGAGAGAGAGACAGAGAGAGAGACAGAGAGAGCGAGAGAGAGAGAGCGAGAGAGAGCGAGAGAGAGACAGAGAGAGAGAGCGAGAGAGAGCGAGAGAGAGACAGAGAGAGAGAGAGAGAGAGAGAAAGAGAGAGAGAAAGAGAGATAGTATAATCACAGAATTCAAAGATGTAAAGAATATTCATTTTTTCATCTCTTCATCTCATCATCTTTCATCTCAAACCTATCCACTAAAGTCCTCTCCAAGTTGTTCTTGTCATTTCCTGTTCCCACTGATCAAAGAAAGTGTGTCTCTGTTTCCAGTGTCAAATTGTTGTAATTCTCTAATTAAAAGTTCAGAGGAGACTTCTGTCTGTCCTGAGTGTCGGACTCTTCCATCCTGTGTGTTCTAAAGACCTGAGAGTCTGTACACTGTGGAGGGCTACACCTGGTGTGTGTTGGACGGGTCTCAATGACACGACTCTACGATACGCAGCAGGTTGATGACTTGGGCTGCTCTAGTATGGACTCCCTCCGCAGGTCGTTAGGAATGGTGCCTTCGGGACCCCACACGTTGAGCTCCCCATAGATGCCCATATCGATCATCTCCTCCTGCCAGGGGATGGAGATGTTGCCTGAGGAAAACTCATCAAAGAAGACCTTGTCGGGCTCGTCCAAGGCCACCCCCTTCACTGAGGAGAAAGCCCCCACGTCATCCAGACTTTTAGCGTACACCACTTTGGGGTCAGGAACAAATGGAGGAGATAGGATACCTGGACAGGTGAGACGCACGGGTTAGAAACTACATCAAACTCTGTTGGAGGGTTGAAATTATCACCAGGGCCAGATGCCTTCATTTAACAAATTTAAGAAGGCCATGCAGAAAATGCAATAAAGGAATTATAACTAGGATTATTTATTTGGGACACAGCACTAAATCGTGACTATGTAAATCTCAAGTTCATAGATAAGGTACCTGCATTCAGTTTCCTCCAGTTGATGTCACTGAAGAAGGGGTGCGCTCTGATATCATCACAGGTGTCATTCTTAAAACCCATTCGCTTATCAACTTCTTTGGCTAGCAGCCCAGCACAGAGGGACTTTGCATTCTCACTGAAAGTCTCTGGATAAACCACTACCCGATTCACGATTCGCTCTTTCATATCGTCACGTTCAACCTGAACAGAAGACAAAGAACAAAGTGAGCTCAAATGTGACTCTTAGACTCAATTCCACTCATTGATTTCACTAAGTTACCCATTCTGAGCCCATAATTGGATAAAAGACAAATAACCTTCTCCCCTCGTTCCCTGAAGGGGTTCTTGGCAGCAATGAACTCGTACAGCGTCACTCCCAGGGTGAAGTAGTCCACTGAGGTGTCATACTTCTCCCCTTTCACCATCTCTGGTGGCATGTACCCTGCAAGGAGCAAAGTCAAATAGTGACAAAAAATCGAATTAACTCTGATATGGGTGACGTTACACCTATAAATGTGATACAGTATTTGGTACAGTTGAGACACACCTGGGGTTCCAGCGTAGCCTTTGGTCATCGTTTTGCCTTCTTTTAACTCCACAGCAAGCCCCAGGTCAGATATACGCACATTCCCTGGTCGAAGACATAAAGATATCAGCCAGTATTTATGGATGGACAGATATATATGTGCCTGTATTTGCCTCAAAATTGGTACCTTCATTATCTAGCAGCACATTCTCTGGTTTGAGATCTCTGTAGATGATTCTTTTCTGGTGGAGGTGCTCCAAGCCCTGGATGATCTGAGCGGCGTAGAAACAGGCTCTGGGCTCGTCGAACCCCGGGTTGTTCTCATCCACCAGGTAGATGTGGTACCTGAGGCAGAGCAGGAGAGAGACAGCAGGCGTGTTACATCTGCACTCATGTTTAAAACAATTTGTAATCTACATACATGTGCAATACCATACATATGCATCTTGCCAATATGTAGGAGAGACAGTTGTAACATGGGTTTCTGTTATAATATGCTAATTTCTCCATGCTGGAGCAAACTAGAATCATGTAATTAGTTGTGTATATGCCTAGTGTCCTGGCTATGCAAACATTACTTCTTTTTTTTTTCATTTTTTGCTGAATGTGTGTGTGCTTTTTCAATAATGGTCCAGTATATTGGGTTAAATTTGGAGAGTTGCCTCATCAAAATGAATTTCTAGCCCTCAGAGAGTTATGTCACTGTGGTCACTGTGAATAAATGTTTGTTTAAAGCCTGTAGTCCAGTGTATATCCTCAGCAACTGTGATTCTGAATTTTGAACACCTGCACTCATGAATGTTATTGGAAGATACTGAATATGACTGGTGACTCGCTGTTTTCTCCACATGTGTAGCCATGCCCATGTGCTTGCTTACAGAGACACGCAGCATGGTTCAGCTGTTGAAAACACCCAAATGAGCATATTATTATGTCTAATTCATTCCATTGTAATTATACTGTAATTAGGAATTATCAGTGTGGGCTCCATTTTAGCACATTTGGGTGATGACACATTTAGCTCCAGCTGGCATCACAGCTCATTATGGGAGAAATGCAACATGCCTCTTACATCAGTCTTTGAGACGACGGCACACCTTCTGTTGGCATTGGAGATGCTGAAAAGATCATTTGTGATCGGTGTTGTGTGCCAAGTTTTGAAGGTTGTAGATAAAACAACCAGAATAGCAGGGGGAAGAGGTGTTACAACTGTCTCCTCTGGGAGCTCGTCTGCGTATGTTTGTGTATGTTTGAGATGTGAGCATGTTTCAGACTGTGAAGTTACTTGAGATCCCCTCCGTTCATGATGGTCATGACCAGGCAAAGTTCCTCCTTTGTCTGGAAAGCGTACGCCAATGACACAATGAAGCGGCTGTGAACCCTGGCAAGAATCCTCTTCTCCACCATTGCCCCCTGCAGGAGAAAATCATGACAGACACAATTTTGAACACTACATTTCTAATAAGGCCATCTTGAAAAGAAAAATTAAAAGGTTAGTTGAAGGAGGAACTCATACACGCTCCATTCTACCACTGGGTTAATGAAAAATGGATGTAATAGTGTTAAATTGCTTATTTCTCCTCTCCATTTTGAAAAACTATTAAGAGGTGAGAGTAGTTTTCAAACAATGACCCCCAAACAAGTCAAGGGCAAGATATAACCATGCCAAGCAGTTCCATTCAGAACGGCTTTTCACTAAAGCTCCCAGTAATCACTCTATCCCTGTCTCAGTGTTTAATACCAGGGGCTAAGGCCAGAAGAGACAGAGGCAGGGACAAAGATGATTAGCACCATCGCAGCCTGCTCGTTGCAGGGCACCAGGGCACTTTCTCTGTAACAACTTTATTAATCAAGATGATTGAATGTCACCTAAAAAACATTTTCATCCAGGGAAACACAACAATGTCCAATACTATACTCGTGTTGCAGCAAGCTATGTAAACCAAGGCCAGGGACAAATGTCAAATTTTGATCATCCAAACAATTCCAGAAAGTAAAAAAAGAATCTCCCATTTGGTCTATTTTGATCCAATTTAATCCTATTTAATTGATTTTGAGATAACTTGCTTATAGTTGGCTCAGGCATATTAACAAAGACCAAGGGTGGAGGTAACTAATTACATTTACTCCAGTTACTGTAATTGAGTAGCTGTTTTGTGTACTTGTACTTTTTAAAGTACTTTTTTTTATTGTGTCTACATTTTAAATCACATCCATTACAGAGTACAAATTCTGTGGCTCTCCATAAGCAACACAAACTGGACAGTTGTAAATTGGCCAATCGTGAAGCCAGTCAACAAAGAAGAGTAATCTTACTTTGCTTTGTTTGTGCACTTTATTTTGTAATTTCTAATTCTTCCAGTTAAAAGAAATTAGTTTGATCTCTGTCCTCTCGTCCTTTTAAAATTGCATGGAAAAGATCACATCTAACAGCGTTTTCTTTTCTAATAAGTAACTCAGTAACTTTTACATTGAGTACATTTTAAATGAGCTACATTTTACTTTTACTTAAGTAGATTTTTAGCAAGGTAACAGTACCTCTACTTGAGTAGGATGTTTTAGTACTCTCTCCACCCCTGACAAAGACCATCTTAATATAAGACACCAGAAACTAATTGCAACATACTACATTTCTAAATCAATGTCCAGTGCCTGTGGAATACCATCCACGTTTCATTTTAGTCCTTGGCTTGGCAAAAAGTTTGGCACACCTGCTATAAACCGTAACAGCTTCAATGTCAGCAGTCTCCCTTAAAACCATAATGTCTTCATTCAAACTACCCAAACTGGCCTAATGGTCCAAGGAGCAACGCTTGTAGAGACTTAAAGTTTAAGGCTAAAGGCACATAGGACTCATCAGTGGAGGCATGATGACTGAGTAATGATGGAGCATAGTTAAGTGAAAATTACTGCCATTTATTCTCTCACCTCAAAGCCTTTCCTCTTCTTCAGCCGCTTCTTGTTGAGTTTCTTACAAGCATATAGTTTTCCTGTGGCTTTCGTCTGACAGGCGGACACCTCCCCGAACCCTCCTTTCCCCAGCACACGGAAGTCTAGGAACCAGTCTGCATCCATAGGCTGCATTTCAAGCCACTTCCACTGCAGGAACCTCTTCAGGTACATGCTCTCCAGGAAGAAAGTATAGGGGGCCTCTTGGAGGAAATTCAGAGTTTGGGCCAATGCCGCGGCAAACAGTCCGTCCCCGGCTGCCTCCAGGCCTTCCTTCACCTTAGTTATGATGTCCTCAGGCAGGTGGGGGCAGTAGTGCTTGGCAGCGGGGTCCATGTAGCGCTGGACAATCTTCGAGGCCTTCTTCGCCCTGTCAGAGTCCTCCGCCAGGTCATAGACGTCGATGTCCTTCCAAAGACGGCAAGCCCCATTATAGTCCGGAGTTGCATCCAAGAATTCCCTGAAGAGGCGCTTGCCGATAGGCTGGTCCACACAGACTGAGTCAAAGGCCAAGTCCAGGGTTTCCCTCAGGTCCTCGCACACGGTGATGTGGGGTAGTTTGAGGCGAGCGTGGTACTTCTTGTCCCGTGCAGCTGCTGGATTGGAGCCATCAATGCTCCCTCGGGCGTTAATGTAAGCAGAATTGGCTACCACTGTGGTCAGGCCTCCAATATCCATGTTGAGGGCAGGTGACTGCTGGGCAGCTCAAAGGGAAAACATTGTAAAGAGAAAAATAGAGGGAGACAATAAATACTGCTAACTAATGTGCAGGGGTGAGGAGGTAAAAGGAGAAAGCAAGGGTGAAAGACCAGAAGATAAAACAGAGATTAAAAAGTGACGGAGCATACAGAGCGAGCATGAGAGAGAGAAATGGGAGACCTGAGACTGGTGTCTGGACTAAATCTCAGCACACTCTGATGAGAGCTTTACCTCCCTTCACACAGACATATACATACATACACACACACACACACACACACACACGCGGAGACACACACACCTGAGTCAACACCTTTCACTAATCCATTAACACCCTAATGCCCCAGACAAAGTGAGAGCACAAGCAGGGACAGAACAATACAGACAGCACATGCTGCACCTCAAAAGCAAAACCACAGTTGGCAGCCAAACACTACTTAATGTAGACTGTGATAAATCAGTTTTAAAAGGACAGCTCCGGAAGCTTGTATGTTTTATCATTACCTGGGAGGCCTTTCAGACAAATCCAATCATTACAATGAGTTGGTTTCACCATTTATATATATATATAATATTTTATTTTAAAAAAATGTATGTATATATATATATATATACATATATATATATACACTTAAGTTACCATTTCTTATCATTTCTTACTGGCTTGAGTCAATAGGGCTGAAAATAATTGCTTTGAAAAATCCTATTTTAAGTATACATATTAAATTATGCTGTGAAATTGGAAACACTCTAGAATGTAGTGCATGTGATTTTTTTAAAAATGGTTCTCAGCTTCAGGAATTTCGGTCTTGCTGCCTGCGGAACATGGGCAAGCAAATTCAGCAAGCAAATTTTAATCGTTTACTGCATCTCTTGAATGTATTTCCTAATTTATTTTTTTGGCCTTCTTAAATTTGACTATTATGTGTGTTGTAATCAATGTTTTATCATCATTAATAGCTGTCAACAACTCTTGATATCTCAAAAACCCAAATACTGAGGCTAAGGCTTTTTTGATGGACTAAAGCAGTGCTTCCAAACTCTGGTACTCAGGACCCAGAGTACTGCTGGTTTTCTACCCTGCACTAACACAGCTTCATAGGTTAAATCAGTCCATATTAAACTGCTAGAATGAAAAGCAGTTGGGGAACTACTGGAATGAGTAGGAGTCCAGTTCAGTTAGGCTCTTAAAGATCTGAGCTATTCCTTCTACAGATCGTTCAGCACCTGGGCCATGTGAGGGACCGGGTACGGGTCTGTGCCTGCCAGCAGCTCCAATTAAAAACTATTACAAAATAAATATAAAATTTGGATGTCGAAAATCCAAATCATGACAATAGTTGACCCTCTAATTGCAAAATTTAGCAACTCACAAAATTTGTGGATACAAACTTATTAAAACAATCTATATTTAATTTGCAAACTTATATTAGATTACAGAAAAAGGTATTTGTAAGAGTCAGTACATGTGTTGCTCAGTTTTAAAAAGGAGATCTTTGAAGGGAGTACATAAAGACCTATACAACCACATATTTCAAACATCAATAATTTTCAGGTCTACCTTTACCACTGGCCTCTAAAGGATACTATAAGCTACAATCATCATAGGATCCATATACGTAATTAACAAACAAAGCTTATTTTCCTATAGGGAGCCTGGGTTATGGAGGTCTTTACCTTGCTGGTGCCATTCTTATGTAAACACTACCAAGGTGTGACAAGGCGGTGATGGAGAAGTCCTCAACTCCAGAATACAAAACGAAAATAAACAAGCAAACAAGATCAGGAAAGCAGCTGCCTACAGAACAGAAGGAAGCCAGCCCAACACAGTGGGGGATAAGAAAATGTTTCAAATTATTGTCCAAAACACAAAACAAAAAGCATCAACACATTTGATGGAGCCCCATCCTGGGATGCCATGGTCATTCTGGATCCATGGAGTTGCACTGACACAGCATGTCAAAGCAGACACTTTGGCCATCTTGGAACATCGGATCATCATAAGGTCAGCCAAATGTAATCGTAACATAATAGGGATAACTATTTCACACGCAGTACACTATACATTCTCCAACAGCAGTGGGTTGTACAGAGGGTTTTTGCTTTATTTTTCAGTGGGATGGCTTATTGAGAAGTGGACCAGACATACAAAGACTTCAGCATGGTGCCCAGGCCATAGACTACAGTTCCCCCAGAGCTGTGGTGCAGGTGCACATGTGATTCAGGAGCAGAAAAGGTGAGGGTGCGACGCACACCTCTGTTACTCTCCATTCATCTACACCCCTGAGAAAGCCAGACTGAGAGAAGTACAGGGAGGGGGAAGAGAGGGGACAGGGTTGAAGGAGCACACACGAAAGGGGACTAAAATCCCATGGTGACGGTGGTTTGAAGGACTGTGCTTGTTGGAGAGGCGAGGCGGAGAGAGGCAGGTTAGTCTTCGTCGTCATTTTCATCGTAGTCATCCTCATCGTCGTCATCCCCCATGTAAGACACTGGAGTCTCCACACGAGACCCACTGTAGTGAGAGTCGTTGGAGCTGGAGGCCATGGTACCATCAGCGCCACTATCACTACAAGGAGAAGAATGGTGATTTTTTTCATTTAGTTACAGAGGATGGTAAATTGAGGGAAAGGGTGAGCATAATAAGAGATGACATTTAATGAGAATCACATGTCCTGTCACATTTCATAGCTTGCATTATATTCAAGGCCTCTCACCTGCTCGCAGGATAACGGGCTCCGTTAGCAGAGGATCCTCCAGTGATGTAGACATTACTGATGGGACCCTTTGCCATCTCTGAATAAAGAGAAAGAAGCATTTACATAAAGAAACAGACCTACGATGCCTGAATTCATCATTCTTGTTGTTTGTGCAGAGCTATCAAAATTCAGCCACATAAGGAAAACAGGACATTTTCCAGCTTGTTTTCACATGGAAGCCAAGCGAAAATGAGTTTCAATTATCAATTCCACATGCTACATGACAAGCCCGTGAAGACTGTGGCACAATCATGTCACGATTCAGAAGACAGTAAATCCACGATGGTATAACAGGGGCCCTGGCTCTGACCTGTGACGTAGGGCTCCAGGGCTTTGGGCACCAGGCTGCGCGCCATCTTCAGATCCTCTGGAGAACATTTTCCAACCTCCAAACCACAGGCCATGCCCATACGTTTCAGCACCTCAATGTCATCGTGGATTTCAAACATGCTGTCAAAGTTGAACAAGTACTCAAACCTGCAGATGGGAGGAAGAAAGAGATAAAGGGGTGGATTATCAGTAATTTAACGCAACAGAGTAATTTTTTTGTCTCCAATACATTAAAGCTCAAATGAATCCAGTGTGCGGTCAAACTCAGCAGTGACATGGGGCAGACATCTGAACTCCAAATGTCTAGTGAAACTGTATGCGCTTACATCTTTCAAGATATCCAAGAGGTGTTCTCATACCTTGTTGTTATTATCTGAAGGATAGTGTCGATTGGGTATAACGTGGCTCCAAATGCTCAATTAAATGGCGAAAGCCCACATTTTTCACAACCGAGAGGGGCTGTTTATCCAGTGCAATCAACTGAATCCTTGCATTTCTTTTTAGCTTTTTTGCTGTTGTCAGATAATTTATCTCATTTACTCAGTGCATTGTTTGCTGCCTGGGCGCAGACTTTTTCTAAGCTACTACCTGTGAGAATTCATTGTACTCCTTCGAATGGTGTTTCTTCAAGTGCCTGATTAAATTAGAAGTAGGGATGGGTATCGAGAACCAGTACTAAATTGGTACCGATTCCTGACTGGTCAGTACCGAAATATTGATAAGCTCCTGGATAAACGGTGCTGCTATCGGTATTTATGTAACCTTAATTCATTCTAACCGTCCCCTAATGATGACGAAGCTGCCAGCGTCAGGCGATTACGTTTGACGTTGCGTAACTGCGTGTTTACGTTCTGTGCTCTCCAGTCATGGCCGACAGGGCAAAACGTTCAAAAGTGTGGGCTCACTTTACTAAATTGAATGAAAATGCAGCTAAATGCAATATATGTAAAAAGGTAGTTGCATGTAAAGGGGGTAACATCAGCAACCTCATGAAACACTTACAAATCCAACATTCTATAAATCTGACAATCTAACACTAAAATCTAACAACCAAATCTAACACTCATTATCGTTATAAAAATAAGTCTGTAGTTATTAACTCAGGACACAGTTAGCATCGGTTTTAAGCACTTCTAATTTATGTTCCTAAATAATCCCATAGACAACGTCAGTCAAGCAGCTATCTATCAGCTATCTATTTCTGTTAGCTTCTGAGAAGCTCAAGGACTATAGTTCTTTGGTAATTTGTAATATTGTTTAAGTTTAGCTTCTGGTAGTGAAGCAGCATTAAGGCACATGACCACCAGACATTTGTAGCAATGGCTCCTCCCTCATATACAGGAAAACAATTTAACTTGTTATTTCTGCAAAAAAGTAATAATAAAATAACTGTTGAATCTTTTCACATCTTTTCATGTCATGTCTTTATTTTTTGCACCAAATTATGGAGAGAAGTATCAATAAGAGTATCGATAAGTATCGGTATCGATAAGCAGTATCAGTATCGATATCAATAAAATCCTAACGATACCCATCCCTAATTAGAAGTATTGTAATTAGCTCTGCTGCGGCAACCCCTCAAAAACTTTACAACTGGGGCATTAGGGTGTTAATGGATTACAATTAGCTTTTTTCAGTCCTCAATTTAAAGCAATTCGAGACTGCAGACATGACTGCTGCCCAGCTGCTTTTAAACCATGCGTAGCACTGCAAACTGCAACTGTGGAAAACACTTGTTATGGCAAATATTTTTTTACGTTAATATGCATAAACGGATGGGGGTGTGTACGAAGCGGATCTGAAGCCGTTACACCAAAATTTGCAGACTTACAACTCTTCACATAACTAGGCCAATACAAACACGTACTTGTCATTGGAGATGCTACAGTCGATGACCGTCTTCTTGCTGGTGTTGACAATAATGAAGGGAAGGTGGATGACAGAGTTGGGAGGTGGAGGTCTGTTTGTCTGCTGCTCTGTCTGTCTGTTCCGCTGCACCAGGTTCTTAAAGGCTATTTGCTGTAAGATAGCATTGAAGGTAGAGAACCATTAGAATTATTACATACTGGACAAAACTGGATATATTTTAAGAAGCAGATTAAGCATGGCAGCAGGTTGTAATGTGGTCATGTGCTTCATAAGGAAAAATCTCTTTTAAAAAGTTACACAGGTAAATATCCCTTCTGGACTTAAATTATTCTGAACAGTGAGAGTTCATGTATTTATTTTCACTGTTAGCTGGGTATAATCCATTCTGAAATAAATTTCAGCTTTTAAGCCGACAACATAGAAAAGCATTCTTTGAGTAAATCTGCATCCTGATGGACATGATGTGGCACATCTGATTTATTCCCACCTGCAATATGAGCTCCTGAAGCTGTGACTGTTTCTGCTTAATTCTCTCCAGCCGCCTTTGTCTCTCCACCTGTAGTTGATACAGGACAGAAGAAGAGAAGACTCATGTGTGATTAAGAGTCATAAAATAGAAAAGAGGCAGAGGGAAGACAGACCTAGGGCAGGCTGATGTGAGAATGATTTTCACTTATCAGTTCAATGTGCGGTGTCCGTACCTCTAGGTTTTGGCACTCCTGTGCAGAGTTGGTGGGCAGGCCAATCCATTTGATTTCTTTCTTCTCTTTAGAGATAATGTTCATGGCCATGAGCACATTAAGTGCATCGTACACACGCCTTCGAATGTTTTTCTGGTCATACACATGCTAAAATGGAAAGACATGAGCAGGTGAGAAATTTTAGTCAACGCAAATTTCTACATGGCAAGATGCTTGTGCAATTAAGTACAATGTAATGCAATCCATCAGTAGAGATAAAAAAACATATGAAACGTTTTATTAAAAAAGTGTGTATAAATAAAATGAGGGAGGACGCTTATGTGCCAAGCTATAATCTACACAAATTACTTAAAGAAACAAGAGGCACTTGAGCTGCCTAATGTCCCGATATAATCACCATGATATATTAAACATAACCAGTTAGACTAATGAGGTCATTAATTAAGTGAATTAAAGCATAAATTAGCAAATATGTGCATGTCAACATACTTTTCTTGACACAGGTGGTATTAATATGAACTCCGTATCCTGAAGTATTAAAAGAGAAATGACACCCATTTTAAGAATTCAAGTTATTTACGTGTCGCAGGACAGTTCAGTTAGTGTTTGTGAACTTGCACCACTCTTTCCTACAGCTAAAAATCAGAGACATTTGATTTGGGTTGTTTAAGATTATTTTTCATGGCTTTTCTGCTTGTTTTATTATTGGACAGCACAGTTGAGAGAGGGACAGGACATGCGACAAATGTCCCAGGCCAGATTCGGAACCAGGACGTCACGGTTGCATGGTATGTGCCTTAGACCACTGAGCTACCAGGACGTCCCCAGAACACTTGAATTTGTGATGTCACTGGGATGTAAAATCAGTGGCTGCTCCATAGACAATGAATGGGACACTGACTCTGTGCAGCCACAAGATGCTGAGTTCAGTTGTCACACCAAAATGAAGTTTATATTCTAGCATTGCTAACAGGTATGGATCAGAATTTAAACCTCATTTAGGTGCAAGAACTTATGAAAATCTTATGGGTCAACGAATACTGTGCCCCATTCACTGTCTATGAAGCAGTGCCAGATTTTACACCCCAGTGACATCACAAATTCAAGGGTTAGTTCTCCAGTTTCTAGCTTTAGAGAAGAGTAGAGTATATTCACTAGTATTAACTGAACTGTCCTGGGGCACAGGAAAAACAAATATGAATTCTTAAAATGGGTGGCATTCCCCTTTCAAGAAATCTTCAATGTGCAAAATTATGCAGCAAAGTACTGCAAAACCTAATCAGATCATCTACACTGCAGGGGGTCCCTGTGGTGTAAATATGAAGTTTCTATCATGTATTGTTCTTGAGTTATTGTGTTCAGAAGAATGCGTCTGCACACATGCAGACAGATGCCACCATGACATAATGTCCCGTACCATGCACGTCTTAGCTTTAATATCAGGGATTAGCCCTCAAATCCAGTCACTGTAGCCTTTGAGTTGGACCTTCTTGGGTACTTTGGCCTCCAACTCTTCTCATCAACACAAAATTAAAGGATACTTTGTGTATATTTTCATTTTTATGTCCCAAGACCAGTTGAGTCTGATTGTTTACATCTACTTCACAGTCTTGTGCATGGTGTTTCCCAACCAAGTATGAGGTAAAAAAAAAAAAATGAGGCCACAGTGTGAATACAAGGAATTCTGACAATTTTTCAAACAATCCTGTCCTTTGGTATGTAGGTTTGCATCATCCTGAGAAAATGTCATGTCAAAGTTCTATTGTTCGGCTGCAGCACTCACTGAGTCATTGGGTGACATGTGGTTGTCTGTAGAGCTGAATTCTGCAACCAGTTCATCTGCCACTTCATTGTAGGTGGTGACTCCTTTCTTCTGCACTTTCTCGCACACCTTCATGGAGAAATGCCTCAAGCCCTTCCCGTTCTTTTCCCCTTTCTTACCACGCTTCCTGTAGACAGAGGAGATCCCTCACACCATTGGGTTCTCACATCAACTACAATGATCCTTCTTATTAAAATCTCCAAATATAACAAAACATGACACTTAAACCGCATTTCCATAGAACACTAAAATGATGTGCCAAGCATATAAGGGTTAGGACCTTTTGAAGACTCACCCTGATGACCATGGAGAGGCATCTGGTGGTTGGCTCTGAGTTAGGAACTGGGAACTGGGTGTATGTGGACTGTTTACCAGTATGGTATTGGAAACAGTAGGTCTCTGAGGTGTCCCAATCACCTATACAGGAGGGAGCAAGAGGAGAGAAAAAAAAACCCAAACACTTAAATAATACTCCACATTGCCTCTATTATTGAGAGGCTCCATGCATAACAAAATGAGCATCCCACCTGGTTCTCAAACAAAAATAGGTGCTGGTCTGTGATATAGCAACTCGGGTTTATTTTTTCCTGGAACTACGCACTGAAAAGATTAGTCTTTATTTAAGCTAGCAGGTGGCATTTAGATGGTAATGTAAGAGTATTCCTGGTATTCCTTCACTCAGGTGATACCTAAGCTGATTTCCGTTATGTATATATTCCATGTATATAATGGGATGATGGGAGTAATCCTGCTGACTGTAGAGTTGATAAGCTTAGGATCAACTGCTCCCACCCACCCTCCACCCGGTCACCTCACAATGATAATTGGGGGCTTACACAACAGTAAGGCACACAGAGGAGAAACTCAGCAAGCAGATGTATACTTCTTTCCAGTCGTGTGGCTGTGAATAAGTGACAATTCAGACAGCCAGACAGAGAGGTTCTAAACTGATTAAATGTGCTTGTGACAGCAGAGAAATTCTGACATTTGAATGCTGTACTGGTTTGGTAGCTGTGTGGAACATCACTCACCATGTGTGGCACGTGTTGCATGTGTGGAGCGATGTTCACGTTGGACGGCCCAAGGGTTTTGGGCAATAGCTGTTTGGCCACAGGGATAGCCGTAGGCTGAACAGTAACCAAAGACAGGACACCTGATAGAAGGCATAAGAGAAGACCAGATAATGAGACTAGAGCTCTTGACTGAAGCTCCATTGCCCCCTGTTGTCCAGCTGCAACCATATAGGCCTACACTTTAAGATTAGAGCTAGAACAAAATAATATTCTCTTTGTGATTGGTACTAAATTAAAGTATGTGAAATAGTTAAGTAAATGTAGAGGCCTTGTGCACATGGCTGCAGATAGATAAATGTTTAGTAATAACTTTTACCTTTACTAGGGCTCAGATTCTGATCGATGAAAACCTTCAGCTCTCCATTTGTTTCAATCAGACCAGCCTGTGGAGGAAGAAACACAATAGGTGCTCTACCAAAGTCACACCATCTTGCTCCTGAACTTAAAATGCACTGACTCAACTTCTAACAAAACAAAAAGAGCGCAGAAGAGGAAAGCTGAGGTTACAGGGTGTCCTCTGTTGTCTTCAAGTTTTAGGAACAAAATGCAGATATCCCCACATGACCATAAGCTACACTGCCTCTAGGATAGCATATAAACCAAACAATGCATTTTGGTGAAAACATTGGCCTCATGTTGTCCAAGTGTCTGTAGTTACTTACATCTTTAGCCATGATCCCAAAGGACCGGGGAAGTAAAGCTTCAGGCCGAAAAGAAAATCTTCCTCTATTTGTCACTAATCAGACCCCTGAAAGAAAAAAGAGGGAACACAATTAGTGACAGTATTTCTCACAGTTGCACCCAAACATAATGTTAGACTACTTTTTTTAATTTTAAAGAATGTTCAGACAAAAAGTATTATTCTGTTAAGAGTAAATTAACATTAACACAATTTTAATACAAAATTATGTTAAACACTGAACAACTTATTTCTGAAGTAAGGCCCATCTGATCTGCTTGCAGCCAACACATTGTACAAAGCTACACCACTAACGCTAGCTTGACTAGCCGGCTATTCTCCCAACAAGACCAAAATGACGGGAAAATGTGTACAGTGAAGACCAATCGCGATTGTATTAAACTTTGAGTTCATTTCAATGGGCTTTGTGTACATCGAAAAACAAGTTAAATCCTCCCAAGATGCTCACAACTTTTACTATGCTAACTGTGCATAAGGCCTACTTCAGGTATTGACCACGTCCGGAGGAGAGGCATCGTCGAACTTCTGCTACAGGTCAACGCTAACATGCTAACTTTAGCATACCATCACAAAAAATATTGTTGTGATTAAAATGATAGTATAATATCTGTAAATGCATTAAGGTTGCATGTGGTAGTAACGGCATCCGTATCGCAAGCCGATGGCAATGAACAAGCTTTTGTTGAATTCAGCTCGCTACTGCTAACAGTTAGGTTAAGGTTGCTGACGTTAGCTAGCTAGTTAGCTTCTACACGTTTTGAAAGGATTCGGATATAATTTAGCAAGTATTGATTCCCTATTCCATATTCCAGCCCAACTTTGAATTTGAGTTGACGTTTCAAAAGCATGCGTGCATTTGCACGAAAAGTAAAGTTAATATTCTGGTTCTGTGCACTTACGAGTGCACTCTCTTGCTTCTTCGACGGCTGTTTTTGTTGGCATTTGAGAATGGAGGAAGAGGAGGTCTAAATCCCTACCGCCAAACAGGAAACAAAACTAGGCAATGTCGAACTACTTTCTAATCAATTCACTAAATCCAGGGTAATAGTCAAATACTCTGTCAATGTTAAGTGATTAACCAACTTTCTGCCATAGTGTTAAGTTTCTGCACGTTGACGTTAACCATCAAGCCATGTTTTGCCTGCTGGGTTTAGTATGGTATGTAAAGAGGGATCCTTTTCAAACCAAGAAAGACTGAATTAGTAAATAGGTTAAGTAAAATTACCAACCAAGTAGTAACTACCTATTTCTTTTATTCAGATTGTACGGGCCCCTATTCGTTTAAAATTGACACTTAAAATAATTCACCACAACATGTGAACTACTGCCTTCTGATACATAGATTATGTTTTATTCTGCTTAATTAGCAATCATGGACCTCTAATTTACAGATACTAGTTGTCCCAGTGTCAATTAATGCCACATACTCGCAGTCATATTAGTGGCAGTCAGCTGGATATCCATACTTTGCCAGAAACCTTTAAAAAGGTAAATGACGTTATTACGTTATTCTTCTGTACGGTTCAGCTACCTAACCAATTGGTTTATTTGACAACAAACATTAGTAAAATATTAAATTAGCTAACTGGGCTAGGTTAAAGTTGGGATCACAATAGGTTAGTTGAAAACTTTGCTTCATTTGTATTACCCAAGTTACCCGACGTTAACGTTTGAAAAGGCACTGTAAAGAGCATACATAGTAGGCTAGCTACGTGAACGTAATGTATTTAACGTTAACGTTAGTAGGTACTGCACTAAAAGCCTGCAAACGACTCCGTTAACGTTATATGGCTAAAAGCAATTTGCCAGAAACTACGCTAACTCATAATGTACAGGCGACGACTATTTCATTGCTAGTTAGCTATGAGAACTGGCTATTTAGCGACGAGCTAACGCACTATTATGGCTAAAAATGTACTAGGTAACGGATGAGAAAGCACTAACGGCGCGGTGTTAGCCAAGTGACGTTAGCTAGCTAGCTAGCTAGCTGGCTGGCTAATCCACAGCTGTCATCGACAACACTGCCAGGACCTAGCGGTAACATTACCGCGGTTAGCTGCTTGTCGGCTAACCATATATTTTAAAAAGCTTCAAAAAAAATTTTACAAAAGTGAAATCTCTGTTTTTAATATGTTAACTAACGTCAATAACTTTCTGTTTTATAGGGCAGCTAGCTTGCTACAGCTCGGTGAAGGCGGCTTACCGGTGCGGTTCACAAGTTAGCTAATTGTTTGTTAGCCTTTTCAATCCACTCTCTGCTAGCCTGGCTGTAGTGGTGCTTCTCACAATCTGATCTTGGCGGTGTCTAGCATTAGCGACATCCGATTGGACAGCATCGACGTGACGAAGGCAAACCAGTCAGAAAAGACCACGCCCAGAGCTCTGTCTGGTTGGCTGGAGCGTTCAGAGCTTCTGGGCCAAGGTTTTCCATTGGTTAGTAATATTTAGGACCTTGCTGAAAAATTAAAACAAAATAATAAATATAATATACATATAGAATAGAATAACGATAGAAAGAAAGTAAAGAAAGAAAGAAAATGATGAAATTAGTGACAAACTTATGTTCCTGACCAGACTTGTTAATACACTGACATGCCACCTGTCATGTTACTGAACAGGCAACATGAGTGTCTGAAGCACAGAATGGTCTGGAGTCAAGGGACCTTTCTCTGACTGGTTGCAAAGCTAGGTATCGACCTCCGAAAAGACAAGGAGTTTGCTCTGTTCTACTCTGACACACACACACACACACACACACACACACACACACCCTTTCACTCAAAACTATGGTAATGTCCAAGAAGACATTTTTCTCCAAAGATGATAAGCTTATTCCTTCAAAACTGTTTGCCTTTAGGTGGTCCACTTGAATTGGTAAACTTATGTTTTCTTCCACTGTGAGCACATCTGATACCTATAGCTCAACCAAGGTTATTATACTAAACTAAAACTAAGAAAAACTAGGTGTTAAAAAACATAGTTATAAACTGAAATAAAAATAACTAGACTTTCTGAAAAAACTAAAACTGAACTAAAACTATCTTGTCTACTTGTAAAATTAACTAAAATAAAATAAGAATATAGAAATGTTTTTAGTTTTCCTCTTTTTGTTTATCTGCAGGGTGAAAAAAGAATGAATTGTGGGTGTTTTTGGCTATTTCTACTGAACACTAAGTAGGCCATGAGATGGTGGTATCCTGTAGACCTACTTGCCCTCATGAGCACCTGTTGCTCTCACCGGACGTGCCAGTGTTGCCAGTGCCATCACCATTTGCAGAACTCATGTCGAAAATACTTGGGAGAAAACGTCTTGGTTAAATTACTTTTAAACATTTTCTTAAATTATTATTTTACTATTATAACCCTGAGTCAAACTGGGCACTTTTGACCATAGCACCATTAGTTAGTACAAGAAAAACTTACCCATGAGTGTGCACCTGAAGGTATGACATGTGACTGACCTTTGACATTTCCAGATCAACAAATTCTAAACAGTGTTTTGTTCATGCAAGAAATGTCATAAACATCAGTAGTAATATACTATAATATGGGCCTTTGATGTGTTTCCCAAATAGTTATCAAATCACATCAAGAAAAAAACTGCTGAATTACATAGTTTGATTCAATACTTAAGATCACCTTGGTCCCTAGTTTTCCAACCCAACCCAAACACTATCACTTTGTAAATACGAGTTTCCATCAGGTCAATGGATCATTGGTTTATTAGGTGACACAGTCCAGCTGAATGTGCAATCATACAATTCCCTCCAAACAGATTTTTTTTAAAAGCCATCAGAAAACAAATCTTATCTAATATACATTGCGTATGTAAATCATAAAGCGCAGGGTCAGTTACAGAGCAGCAACCTTTAACAGCAGGGCAGATGCTTGCTGTCACAGGGGCTTGAACCCTAATCACTATGCAGCATTTGTTAACTGAAATTCAAGGTGGCAAATTGAACAATATAGTCAACCATTGTTTTTCTTGATGCATGTAGTTTGATCATGTATCACAATATTCCAGTAGCCCGTGAATGGTGATATAACACAGTGTTTCATACGCAAACATTGCTTTGAATGACGGGAGTTTTCCCTCCACAAAAGTTTAAAGATCACTTCACCTACATGTTACACCTGACAAAAGGGAGTGTCAGTGAACTAGCCTGAGTGCACCACTCAACTCGGCTTGCCATTCAAGTCTTTACATAGCACAACAAAAAAGAAAGGCTGACATCCACAGATACTGTATCAGCAACAGTGCTGTGTGCCATTCATAGCCTACTTGTTAAAGGGTGGATTCATTTTCACGAGATAAAACTCTTCTCAGCTGAGCCTCCCATCTGTCCATATGCTCCCTCCTCTCCCAACAGACATTATTTTATTTTTGCTGTAACGTGAGCACTTATGATGACTTCTGGTTTTGCTCATGTTATATGGGGGCTCAAATTTCTTCATTGTTATGACTACATTTCACAGAATAGTGAAAACAAAATATTATGAAAGACATATTTGATTTCAGGTTTTTTTTAAGGCTAGGAAGAAAGTGAGAAAGAACACCTGCCTATACTCGTAGGCTAGGCTATGCCATAGGATAGGGCTATGCACATCTCTCTCTCTCTCTCTCTCTCTCTCTCTCTCTCTCTCACACACACACACACACACACACACACACAAATAAAGTTAGTTGTCTAGCACAATAGTGCATTTTGGGACATGTAGCTTCGATTATTTTTATTTCCCCAAAAAATTGACCACCAAGGCGACATGCCAATACAGACATATTTTTGTAGAGATGCTTGATGATCTATCCCAGAGTAAAACGCAAATACAAAGGGATGGTCGCAACGCTAGTCCTCTAGCGACAAAGAGCTAGCTCCCCGACTACTTCCGCGCAGGCGCACAAGGAACCACAGTCAGGCTATCAAACTGGTCAAACAGCGGGTGTGAAAATGGTAGGTAACCAAAATAAACACAAACCCAACCATTGGTTCTGGTACTTGTGAGGCTTAACTTCACGACTATAGCAGTGTTATAAAGGTCGAAACTGTGTCGCGTTTTCGCAAGTCTGTATTCATATTGTATTCCAATATTTAGCTGCCATTAAAAGGAAGGTCAGTTGCTGATATTTTGAGACCAGCTAGCTAGCTACATCTCCCTTTTTGGTAGCCTGGTAAGTTTGGCTGTGAGCAGGTCAGCCGCTGAACCTGAAAGAGAGCCACACGTAATGGTGTTGGAGGGAAATCCAGCAGCACTGACAATGTTTTTTTTCCATGTTATGCCAAACGTTACTGTCAGTGACACTTAGCTAACGTTAGCCTTGATACTAGCTGGCGTTATGTAGATAATGCTAACTTAACGTTATCCATCCGTACGATTATCCGTTCTGTAATAACGTTAGCTAATGCTACCTTATTTAACCTGACGAGTTCGTTATTGAGATAAATAATTAAAGTTGACATAACACTTGGGAGTTCAATAACACTACTGAATGTTGGTGGTAGGTGAACTTATCACAACTCTTAGGTTTCAGGAAATTCTGTAGCTTAGTGAAATGTAAGATCCCCATTTTAACCCAGGTAGTGTGAGGAGATTGGGTGGTGGATATTGAAATGATTTCTTTATACTGGTAGGGTGCTTGTGTTACACTCCAGACTTGTTGCACCTCAAGGTCCTGTTGATGGCATCTCCCTGCTCATGTTACATCCCTGACTCTACTCATTTGAGGGGCCCTCTGGGGTGCAGCACGTGCTTCGAGAATACACAACGTCCACCCTCAGAATAGTCGGTGTTGCTTTTGGACAGGACATAATTACAACAGCTTTTTTGCTCACCTTCACTGATGTCTGCTTCTCGGTGTGACTGACTAACCTTGTGAAATATGTGTCTGAGTGTCCCGCTGTCTCCCAGTCTTTCCTGTCCTCATTACCGCTGTCTGAATGCCTGTGGATGTGTGTGTCTCGCTGTGCGTTCTTGTCTGCGTCTCAATCTGTGTGTGTGTGTTGCTCTCTGTACTCCCTGGCCTGTGTGCGCCGGTGCCTGATAGCCCGTGTCCTGTATTTGTTCAGCATAAGTTGAAGTCTTCGCAGAGGGACAAGGTTCGGCAGTTCATGTCCTTCACACAGGCAGGGGAGAAGACGGCTGTGTACTGCCTCACGCAGAATGACTGGAAACTAGAAGTGGCTACAGACAACTACTTTCAGAACCCAGATCTCTATTGTAAGGAATCCATGAAAACTTCAGTAGACCGGAAAAAGTTGGAGCAGCTCTACAATCGCTACAAAGGCAAGTGCAATAGCTAACAGTTTGGGTTGTTAAGGAAATATTTACTGGGCTAGAGTTGTGTGCCAAAAGCCCCTGACATGACTTGTGTCACAAAAGATAAGTACAATGTCTCATTATATTAATGCTAAAGCTTGTATTTTTATGGTGGCAGCTGCATAATGTGATACAAGGACAATGTGTGTTGTTTCTGTAGATCCCCAGGATGAGAATAAGATTGGTATTGATGGGATCCAGCAGTTTTGCGATGACCTCTCACTGGACCCAGCCAGCATCACTGTCTTGGTTGTTGCGTGGAAGTTTCGCGCTGCCACTCAGTGTGAGTTCAGCAAAAAGGAGTTTCTGGATGGAATGACAGAGTTGGGGTGAGTGATGACATCAGTGTCTTGTGAAATGCCCTGCAGTGGGACATAAACACCGCACTATCTTAGCATAGTGTTTGTTTCTTGGTGTTGCTCCATGAAGGGGAGGGTGTCTATATATAGACTCACTCAGCCACAGCTTGAGTATTTTATGTCTTGGTGGAAGAGCTATGCAGTGTTTTGACTTTTGAGGTTCATGTGTCAGAGTTAATTTAAGCCAGTTTGTATGTCACCAACATTAACAATGTTTGGGAGCCATATGTACAACTGATGGGGTGTTTTATGTGTAGTCATGTGGAGGTTTATTTTTTACTTATGGCTGAAATTGTTCCTCTCCAGGTGTGACAGCCCAGAGAAACTGAAAGCTCTTTTGCCAAGATTAGAACAGGAGCTCAAAGATAGTGGCAAGTTCAAGGACTTCTACCAGTTCACCTTTAACTTTGCTAAAAATCCTGGACAGAAGGGTCTAGGTAAGCAGGGTGACACTAAAGTGTCCAAATCAATTTCTCAATCAAACGGCTTGCAGAATGGTACCATTCAAGTGCACTGCAAACTGTTTATCTTAGTCTTCTGCTTTTTTGTCTTTGTCTTCAGATTTAGAGATGGCTGTAGCCTACTGGAACCTGGTTCTGACGGGCCGATTTAAGTTCCTGGATCTTTGGAATAGATTCCTATTGGTAAGTCAAGGAAGTGAACTCCATTTAGACTAGGGATGCGCCTATATACTGTATCTGCAGAATATTGGTATTGGCCGATATCAGCTTTAAAAAGCAATATCGTTATCGGGCCAGTATTCATTTTACTGCCGATATTTGGCCAATTGTGGAATTGGACTCTTGTTTAAAAACCATGTAATTATCTTAAGGTAGGTACGTCTGAAAAGCTTAGCCTGTTTGGCAGCTGCATTTGTACTAAGATCCTTACAGGCCGATATGGGTGGGAAAATATTGGATATCTGTATCGGCCTAAAAAAAAACATATCGGTTCATCCCTAATTTAGACCAGTGGTGGGCAACCATATCCCATGCAAGGCAAAGGGTGTGCCGGTTTTCATTCTAACAAAACACTACAGCAGCTGATTTTACTGAGTAGCACAACTTCAACCAGAGAGGGGGACTAACTAGTGAAATCAGCTGGTGTATTGTTTGGTTGGAATGAAAATGTGCATACTCCTGGCCCTCCATGGCACATGGAGGCCCACCACTGATTAAAGGGTTAGAAAACAATGATCATTTCTGGGTAATAGAGGTGAAGAATCTGAAAGAATCAAGATGCTTGAAACCTTGTGTATATACTTACGTTTACTTGTCCATTACAGGAACACCATAAACGATCAATTCCTAAAGACACATGGAACCTATTGTTGGACTTTGGCAACATGATTGCAGACGACATGTCAAACTATGATGAGGAAGGTGAGTTTGTTATGACAGAGTGATTGAGAATTCCTTTGGGTTTAATATTGGTCCATTTGCTTTTGAGGTAATGCAAAGAAAAATGGATTTTGATATTTTAATCACTGTGACACTAATGATATCTCTGTGGTGTTTTTTTTCTCAGGTGCATGGCCAGTCCTCATAGATGATTTTGTGGAATTCGCTCGACCAATTGTGACAGGATCAAAACGCAAAACACTCTAAATCAATTCTAACTCCGGAGAACCAGAACTTTGTTTCTCTTACAGTGACTTCATAGTTTTTTTAAAGACTTGTACAAAAAAGTGAAAATTGTAGACTTCAGAGGAAAAAAAAAAACAGAAGCACTTGAAACTATCAGGAAACCACCTATCAGGGAGCTGAGTAAAAACAATGAGAACAACTGGCTGTGTTTCTGTCCTCATGAGATTGAGGCGTCACATGGACATTGCCAGGTTTCCCTCCATCAGTCCTGTTGGAGTCTCAGTATCCTGGACACCCTCTCTTCTGCTCCAGGAGGAGCACTACCTGTCAGGCACAGCCACAGCCTTTCAAGTGGGGCTGGACAGAGCACTGAGAGCAGGGCACTGGCTTTGTGTACGTGGAAGGGACTGGAGAGGAGGAATCTGTGTGTTTTACAGTCGATTCCTCTTAGTCAGCTTTGTTTTGTTATATGGAGCTCCGAAGGACTGTGGACAGATCCCGTGTCTTACTCTGACTTTGGGACAGAGTGCTCACTACACCAGCACCAACAGAACTGTTGCAGTTGTTACTGTACATAATGTATCTATTGAGACAGTTTACAAAGAGAGCTATATGAAGAATAATATAAAAATATGTTACATTTATAAATGCAAAAGATTCTTTTATGTACAGTAAGTGTTACGATCTCTTACAGGATGCCTCAATATCATTTGAATGATATGCTGTAGGTGTAGATGTCAGGTGGATCTATCAAGTCATTGAATTGTTCAGCTACTGATTGAAAGCATGTTAACCACATTTCTGTTCACCTCTGTCCGGTTTAACAAATAAATTTGTCATTTAAGTAAAGACCGTGATTCAATTTAGATAAGTGTTCCTGCTTTGTGGGATTTGTGTCTTGTCATTTGCTGACCTGTTAGGGTTCTGTCAGTTGTTAACGCTGAGTGTTTAATTGTTATGTATATGTAGAACAAAACCAAGGGTTAGGGTTAGGGTTTAGGGTTGTCAAGGTGACATCAATACCTGATACCTATAAACTCTTAACACCAAAATTTGTGGGGTTGGCCTTGAATTTTAAATGTAATGTTCTCGGTCCTATCCACAGTACCTTGACTTTGCTTCAGAAAAGTCCTGTCTCTCAGAATGTGCAGCTGTTAAGGAAAGACTATTTTTTTCTATCTGTTCTATATCTAGGTAAGCTGGTAGATCTCTCCGAACAATCAATGATACCACACTGATTCATCAGGAGCATTTGTGAGAAATTGGAAGCAGTGAAACTACTGACTTTTAGAATTTACATGGCACACATCTGTATGTTATTGCAGAGTGAAGCTGTCAGTCCAGAAGCCAGGACACAGAATGACAAATATGCCTTAGGATAAAACACTAATCTGTTAAATATTTGTTTATCCTTAGACTCTTCATCTGTTCAGTATTACTGTAGGTAGTGCAAATGAGAATATATTGTTGATACATCATGTAAGTATATTGTTCATTTAAAAGAGACTTGAATAAAGCATGATGTTTTCCATGATCATACATGTATTTAGCCCTTTTATTATTGATAAGACAGATACTGGGCACAGTGGAAATTACACCACACATACAGCTAGACCAGATCATGAGTGTAAGTTACATATTCTGAATAATATGTATATACTGTTAGTGCTCTATTCAGTCTAACCCATAAGAGCTACTGGAGGCCGATGTGCTCATTCCATGGGTTTAGGCCTCTACAGCACATTCATAAAGTTTCAAATTCACCTCAGAGTGGTTTTATCATCATGAAGCCTGGTACTGCTGTTGGTTTATTCTACCAACACCAGGCACTTCAAACTCTTGAAATCAGATTAGTGTCTACTGCCTGTTGTGTCTTCCTTTTGTGAAACATGTTTACTTTGCACGTCAAAGGTTTTCTCTCTTTTTCACAGATGATTTTAAAACATTTCTGCTTATTATATAGCCTAATATACAATTGAGAATGACAGGAAAGATAAGAGACAGAGAGAGGTGGCGATGACATGGGAGAAAGGCCAAGAGAGAGTATCTGGTGCAGTTTAATGTATGGACCTTTATTTGGAGTAGCCAGTAAATTCTGAAAATTAAATATAATATAATTATATAATAATAATATAATATATTTATAATATAATCTGAAAACTACACATTATTTTCCAATATGCAATCCTATGGATGAATTGATATGGTCAGTACAACTATTATTACTACTAGTCTGCTACTACTACTATTACAACGACTACTAGCCTACTACTACCACCACTACTACTACTACTACTACTACTACCGCTGCTGCTACTATGACTACTACTACTACTAGGCTACTAATAACGACAGACTGGACTTGCAAAAAGGCAGGTGACAGCAAACATTGTTCTTTCACCTCCTCAAAATGTTTTGCATGCGCATACCTGGATGTACCTGGATCTACCTGGGTGTCTCTTACAGCAGCTCCGCCCCCGAGTGATGGCAGTAAGATGAGGAGGTGTGTGAAACTCAGACCGCTACGTTTCCTTTATTATTTAAGCATTGACTTCTTTTCCAAGGACTGTAAATTAAAATAACGTCTACGGTGCACGTTGTTTATAGCCGAAGCTTTGGTGTACTACCTGCATGATGTCACACACAATGGAAAAGGAGATGAAAGGAAATGTTTCCCAGCCTCTTGCATGTAGCAATGCCAGTGACAGGTAAGCTTCATGTTGACATATGTTCTGTCTGAACTGCATCTTTCACCTGTCATGTACTGAAACTTGTGTGTTTTATAGAGATACTTTGACAACACTATCTTCCAAGATGGTTGTTAGGTCATTATTGGTTTCTACCTGAACCTGATTACCTATTATTTACACTGCCATATCCTTATTGGAGAATTTTTAATTTGTTTGTTTTGAGGAGGAGGGGGGTACTACAAATTTACTCATCTAATTACACACAAAGATGATGGGATCACACTGAATATCCACCTCATCAACCACAACAACACCTCTAGTGTCCAAATTTTACATTTTATATTTTACAATGTAAATTTCTAAAGCAGCCATTGAGCTTGCTGAAATGTAGCAGCCAAGTGTGAAAATACATGTAGTTTCTCAGAAGCATATGTCTTGAATTTTGCTCCTTGCACCTAGTCCCACTTGAAAGTAATGTAATACTTCAGGTTCGTCATTTGATCTCCCAGCTGCAGAAACCCTACCCACTAAGTGGAGGTTATTGTAATGTCAGTCATTGGGGAATAGGAGAGAAAGATGGGTGGGGAGAAGAGATATCCTGCTCTGTCAGTCTTTTCTTCGCAGTACTCATTAGTGCTTTGTGCATGGGACTGGACTGACTTGAATTGCCCCTGCCTGCAGGATTGACCCCTATGGATTTGAGAGGCCTCAGGATTTTGAATCCTACAAGGAGATGATGAACGAGTATGTAGTTGTCCTCAACAGAAGGTCCATGAGATGGTCCAAGCTCCTTGAAGGGAAAGCTGATGTGGAGAAGAATTTGACAGGTAGAAGAGACACACACACACGCTCAAATATGCTCTGTTTTGCTTGTATGCGTTCTGGTTGTCTGTGGTTATGTGATGTAACTATCACGGTTGGGGCCATTCATGAATTGAACTGAGAATGCGTGGTAAATTGCAATTCAATTCCTGGAGCTAGAATTGGAATTGCACCAAGCTCTAAGGAAATGGAATTGAATTGGAATGACAGGAAACAGAATTGAATTCCGTTAAATTCCACTTCTAACAGAGGTTGTCTTGACTTGCTAAACACAAACATTGGAGCTGATGAGTTCATTCATGATATGACCCCAATCCTAGTAATGATACAATCTGTTTTGGAAGTGAAGAGGTATGTGCGTAAAGGCGTGCCCAATGAGCATCGTGCTAGAATCTGGATGGCAGCCAGCGGCGCCCAGGAGCAGCTGCAGAGGAACCCAGGTTACTACCACTCTCTGCTGGCCGCCGAGCATGACACCAAGCTGGAGGAGACCATCCACACAGGTCGGTTCTCTGTGCACTTTACATTGTGACAATCCTTATAATCAACAAAAGCACAACTCGGCTTGGTGTTCACTACAGACCAGCCCACACATGAAACACAGGCGTAACATGATAGAACGATTCCTCTGTGTTTATTGGCAGACATGCACAGGACCTTCCCTGACAACGTGCTCTTCCAGAACAACACAGAGCCATGCCTACAGGGGGCGCTGTACAATGTGCTGCTGGCCTATGGACATCACAATAAGGCAGTGGGGTACTGCCAGGTAAAGAACAACCTGTCTCAGAAAGAGTATACTGCCCTCGCATTTTACATAACCTCTGTTTACCTAAAGAACAGGACCGGCTAGTTGCTTATTCTACTAGGATCTTCTCTAGATACAACATTCACAACAACTTCCTGCACTACATTCACTAGCTTCGTGCAAGCTGCTGTCTATCAGCATATTTACTTTATTTCCAACTGTTATTGTTTCCAACCAGTTTACCATCAACTGGAGATCCATCCTGGAAACTCCCAAATTAGACCAAATGAAAGCAAAAACAAATCATTAGGTTTACTTATTGTAAGAGCAACAGTCATACCTGTTTACCCCTAGTCATTCCAGTATGCCATCACAACTAATTTCACAACACATTAATGGGAAAATCATATGTATAGCATCTTTAATTGAGCTCCCCTTTCTGGAAATATGATGTTCTTGGTATTGGCATGTCCAGCATCAATTCCATCATGTGTTTGTTTCTGTCTTTCACATCACAACAGTGATGTGACAACAGCTTAAAAATTGCATGTGCAGCTAGATCTTCTCTGTCTCTATTTATTCTAGGGCATGAACTTCATTGCAGGTTACCTTATCATCATCACCAAAGATGAAGAGAAATCCTTCTGGCTCATGGATGCATTGATAGGCAGAATACTCCCAGGTAGACATTATATGGCTTCTATTTCTTTCTATGTTTTACAATTTCCTCTCATACGCACATACACAGACACACACAGGTGCATTTCTCTAACTGTGGGATGTTGTAGACTACTACAGCCCGGCCATGCTGGGGCTGAAGACTGACCAGGAGGTTCTTGGGGAGCTGGTGAAGGCCAAAGCCCCTGCGGTGGGCCAACTTATGGACCTGTACCCCGGCATATGGACCCTGGTGGTGTCCCGCTGGTTCATCTGCCTCTACATCGACATACTCCCAGTAGAGGTGAGAAGTGAGGCTTTGTGGCAGGGACATATTAGACTATTCCTTCCTGATGCTCAGTAAATTGTTTTTTAATCTTTCGTCTTGTCCCCCGTGCTTCCAGACAGTTCTGCGGATCTGGGACTGTCTTTTCTACGAGGGTTCGAAGGTACTTTTCCGTGTGGCTCTGACTCTCATCCGTCACCACCAGCCTGAGATCCTGAGGGCCCGCTCTCTGCCCGATGTGTGCGAGTGCTTCAAACAGATCACCCGCGGGGCCTTCACCCTGGACTGCCACACCTTTATGCAGGTGCGATGGAATGGGGCGAGTACAGTCAGAGAAACAAATAAGGAAACAGTGTGTGCGCATACATCTGTCATGGAATAATCTTGAACCTTGATCCGTTTGGTGACTATCTCTCAAACTTTCCATTTACAGAAAATCTTTGCAGAACCTGGAAGTCTGTCTATGGCAACCATCAATAAGCTGAGAGAGACATGCAGACAGCAAATCATGGCGGAGGAGGCTAGACAACCATGAGGTCTTGGATTGCTGTTTTTTTTTTTCCTACCGTACTGTATTGGACTTCTAAAACTAACAGCTTTTCATCATTATGGGAAAGTTGCATCATACTACCAGCGACATCGAACTCTCCCATAACAAAATGGGCATACCGGTAGCTTTCTGGATACTTCCATGATGAACATGCTGTTTTTTTTGCTGTGATCCAGTTACCTCTGGATAGCTGAATATTGGAAGAAGTGCTGAAACTTGGCAACTAATTCAGAAGTTACGTTTCCATGTTTTCTATCTTTTGAGGTCCTGTGCGCCTCAGAATGTCTGTGTTGCTATGGATTAGTACTTTAATCTCAAACTGCATAGGACCATACACCTCACCTTGCTATGCTATTGTAAAAAAAAACCAAATATTTAAATCATTCATGTTTGTACTATTTGCACTTTTGCTATAGTAGTATGGAGGTAATATGTTTTGTTAAAGCAGAGAAGTAAATGTAAATGTACATTTTAGTGTACTCCCAAGACCGCTGTCAGACCTCAGGGATGTCCTATGGAAAAAAATAGAAATCAATGTCTCTTTCACTAGAAATAAGCTTGCACTTAAAATACCTTTGTCTATTGTTAAACTTTTTAGATTAAAATTCAATCTTCAGAATTTGGAATGGCGATTGCCGTCTAGATTCACTGATCCCGCTTTCCTTAACTTAGTATTTTACTTAATTTCTAGTGGTGTCTGTGCCCAAATGTGATGAAGATACAGTATACGAACAGTGTTCCCAATCCTGTTCTCAGGACCCAGAGCCCTGCTGGTTTCACTCTAGCCATCTAATCAGGGGTTTACACTTGGGATGCAAGATGAATTCAATTCACTAGCTGGAAGGATAGAAAGCCCAACTATGGAACAGGTTTGACTGCTGATGACTTGTTTGAAGACAAAAATAGTCCAACACAGCCTGGTTCTTTCACTTTTATTGACCTCTCCTTTAGAAAACAGTTCAAACATTCCATTAAAACCTTATTAAATCGCTACATGGATATTAACACTTTAGATGAGGGAGAAAAATTCAACATATTTTTACCTTCCCCTTTCACTTCAAACAAAGCATATTTATGATAATAACAGTACAAGTAGGCTAAGTGAGACACAAAGAAAATGTCCCAAACATGGCAGCACGCACTGTGTCAATGGGCGAGCGAGTGAGTACCTCTGTGGTATTGGCATTTCCTACATCCCATCCATGTCACAGCTGGGAAGGCACTGATGAAAATTGGCCAGGGCATTTTGGCCATTTTAAGATTAAATTGGGCTGTCTTTCAGGACTTCAGTGCAACTCCTTTTCCCTTCAGTGATAAAAATCCCAATTGGATGCCTTACTTGGTAAAAATCAACAAAACCACCCAGTGGATTGGAACAAATCATCAAATATTAATTGTGTTTCTACTGATCGCAGTGATGTCCTGAGCATTTTCATCCACCTCAGCCAACAGTAATGTGTTTTTTAGTTTGTATCAGCAACTCCTATTGTGCGTGTATTGTAACAGCAGTATCCGAGAGAGTGCATAACAGCCATAGAAAGGTCAGTTCAACTGGTCAACAAGGATGCCTCATCTGAATCGCATTTACCTTGTAAAACCAACTGCATCCACAGTCTGTCCATACAAAATGTGTAGGGTATTTCTGAGGGGAAAGCATTGCATGTTATTACTAATCCCACTGCAAAAAACAACTAAATGAGTCTTAACTATAGGGGGACTGCTCACATTTCCTTGTTAGTAGCATAAGGTTACTGCCGGGCGACAGTGCACTTCTTCCTAAATCCCTACGGTCTGCATACTTGGGCTATATGTAGGATTGCAATATAAATTGTCAGAAGGTTTGACATCTTCGCTGTCTGAAGTGGATTAAATAGAGCAGCCAATTAAGTATATTCCCTTTACAAAAACATAACAGCTCCTTTATGACAAGACCACTAAAATGGCCACCAAAAACAACACATATGCAAACAATAAAAACAGGTACAGTAGCAATTATTGAACAGACAATCCCTCAAAATACCTTTCTCAGAAATCAATAAATAGTACATATGATTGAGGCCTTAAACTACACGCTGCAAAGCAAGTCAACATTGTGGAATATCTGACCTATAATTTCATGGGTGCTCCAATCAACATCCATCCCCTGCTTTACATGGTACCGGTAAAGAGAATTTCCTTATTCCATTACAATCTCTCAACAAAGTCCCATTTTATACAAAGTCCGGAAAGCGCATATCAACCTCCAACAAAACCCACAAGCTGGTAATGACTCTTGCTAGTGTTAATGATACGGGCAAAGGAGGGGCAGCAAGAAGGAATCTAGGACATACAGAAGGAGAGTGAGCTGAAGGTTGGAGGGACTGGGAGGAATGTGGGAGGGTGTCAGTCTTGTAAAATAGTGGTTAACTGCAAGGGTGAGATAGCGCTCTCTGGCCTCTGGGGGCAAGTGACAAACCACCTCAGATGGTCTGGTAGCCAGCATGGCTCCTCTTCCTGCCGATGAGGTAGGCCACGAGGACGATGAGGACAAGGCCGGCCAAAGCTGCTCCAACTATGATAGGGATCAACATGTCATCTTCATCCAGCTGGCACTCCTCAGCTGGACACATGCAAGGCAGGACACATTGAAGTGGGATTGCAGGAGATAAGAGGAGAGACAAATAAGTTGATGTTTTCGTCACATTGTACTATAAAATGAGAAAACCGGCTTTTAGTTCATGACTAAAGCATCAACAAATCCTATGAAAATAACAAAATCAGCAATGATTTTGTTTTGCCAACAAGTCTCGTCCATGTAGCCGGTGCCCAATGCAGCCATGTCCCAGCAGCCATAGAACTCCATTGTATTAAAAAAACGATTAAAAACACGTCACAGAGCCATGCTGCTGCTCTGGGCAACATATTTCATCATCACGATGCACCGGGCCAGCCAACTTTTTCCTCAAACAACTTAATAAGCCATCTCAGGAAAGTAGTTCCGTAGCACCGAAAATAGTCCCCGGCGTAATGAAGAATTTGCCATTTGAATTTGATTTGGTAATAGCTACAACAGCCTGACTTTTCGTGGTAACAGTTAGCGATTTTAAAAATTGAAACTATGTCTTTGTGAGCTGTATTTCAAGGTTTTTAAGCTTACAATTGGAGCCAATGACTTCCGGGTAGACGGCTAAAAACGGTACGTGGGAAGTCAGAAAGTAACGGGAGTAGAGCAAACGCATTGCTGATTTTGTTATTTTCATAGGATTTGTTGACGGTAAGCAATGCATTAAAAAACACCAGCCTTATCCTTTAAGTGCGTACCTGCTCCAAACTGATCTCCGGTGAGGCCAAAGGGCTGCACCTGCAGCTGGAAGGTGTTGATGGAGAAGTCCTGGGCCACATCCAGAGTTTGCTCCTCACGACACATGTATGAGCGCCCTAGGGTGCCCCGCAGGTAGTCCAGGCTGCGGTTACCGGCTGTGAAGGGCCCTGGGAAAGAGGAGTGAAAAGAGGGGGAGAGACGTGTCAGGGATTGAATGAGATGGAACAAAGGAGCGAGTTCAAGAGAGGCAGCACACAAAAAAAGAAAAGTGAAGAAGAATAGGGAAAATAGGTGTATTTATAGAAAATGAGCAAAACTGACTGATTAAGATCATACAATAGGTTGGACACATCATCATGCTTACTATTCATCTGATTACAGGTAGCTAACATGACATATTAAGAGGGTCAGGATGTGCACTCACCACTCATGTCAGGCAAGACTGCTGACAGCGATACTCCACTCAAGTGGTATTTACTGGATGTGACATTCTGGAGAGAAACAATCAGTAACACAAACATAACTCAGTCACACTGCAGTCAAGTAAGCAAGTCAGTTGTTTACTTCATGTTCTTTAGCTGCCATCTAGTGGCTGTTTCAGTAAATACAAGATGAAAAGGAAACTGCCTGCAAAAATGGCAAATGGAGAGAGTAGAGAAGAGGATAAATAGCACTGCACAGAGGCCACATTTTCTTTACATTTTTAATGGCCAGGGTAATTAATTACAAGACAGAGGGGAGAGAGAAGGCAACTTACCAGGGAGAAGATAAAGGTAAGGTTGGTTTTATCCCCATCTGCTGTTAGCAGCAAGGTGGCACTGTCTGCGTCACATGACCCAGAGCTCTTTGTCACATTGGGCTGAAGGTTCACAACATCCAGCACAGTCTGTAAATACATCATGGACCATTAAGCACCTCAGACATGTGTGCATATGTCTACATAGACAGCTCTACAAGTATTTAGACAATGGACTAGGATACATTCTTTGATGTTATGGCTCCTAACTTAATACTTTGGAGCTTAAATAACAAAGGCTATGAGGTTCAACTGCGGTGTTTTTGTTAAAGCCCACTATTTCGGTATGTCAAAAGTATTAGGACAGATTACACGGTTGTGTATGTGAATACAAGTTAAAAAAAAAAAAGGGGCTTTGGTTGTCAAGCCATCATCAAGCTATTATTGTCCTGCTACAGTACTTCAAGAAACATGAACAACTTTAGCAGTCGTTTCTCCTGAGCTTCAGATGACATAAAATGCCTGACGTTCCAGAGAATTGCCCTGTCTCAGTTGCTTGCAGTACCTCCTGAGCAGCAGAACATTTTAGTATACTGAATTTTAAAAAATGGTCAAATCTGTCCTCAAGTGTTAGGATGTTAAACCAGTTTTTTTCAGGTTTGACGAAGAAAACATGGCAAAATGCCAAGCAAAAATAAGTAAAATACAATCCAAAACGATATGCAACATGGATCACAGAAAAACAAACAAAACAAAAATCATCCAAGCGGCATTAAACATGCATCAGCCTCTGAGTTTCACTATGATTTAAGGTGCAGTATGTTGAAATTGCCAGGTGGCATCTTAAAAATGTTCTTATGCGACAGCATAAGAATATTTGGTATGTTTAGTTTGTTCCAGCTATGTAGGCCTATGTACTGGAATGTATTTGGACATAGCAGATATTCAAGGCTTAGGCTGGCCCCATCAGCCATCCATGTATTCATTGAAATTCCAAGGCTAATGAGACAACATGCTTATCATCCTCTGATGGATGACCAAGTCCTAAGTGTGTATGTGTGTGTATGTACAGTATGTAGAGGTTGTCAAGTTGTGTTGGTTTCCAGTGAAGGAGCCCCACAACAAGACCACTGGCAGATTTCTAGCAGTATGAAGACAGATGATGGAGCTATATATTACTGCAACACCAATAACTGAAAAGCAGATTTCAAAACTTTACTATATAAACAGGGGAGCCCGTTTCTCATAGACACAACGAGCCATCCCAAGCCATGTTAGTAAAGCTAGGTGGAAGGGCAGATTAGCGCAGGTGTCCCGCATGTTCTGGGATACACTGGAGGAAACCCTGGCTCACCTGCCCAGTCAAAACTACCTGCCTACTGTGCGTGTCTGTGTGTAAGCACCTTGTTCTGGGAGGCAGAGCTGAAGGAGATGTTGAGCTGGAGGCCCATGCGTGCCATTAAACAGGCAGTTCCATTGCTGCTGAGGACAGTGTAGTTTCCCCGTTCTGGTCTGCCTGGGTCCTTGTGTGGTGGAGCAGTGGTTTGGGGAGCAATGGGTGGGGCATCAGTGGCAAAACTCTGGTGCAGGACGGCAGCTGCTTTGACAGTAGAAAAGGTATTGAGTTGGTGAGATTTATGCTCCTGTCTTTGTACCAAATTCAGTTGTCTCAGGTGACTTAATCCATCTTGTACCAAACCTGAAGAGTAAAACCTGTCATATTCTCTGACAGATTTCTCTTCAGTTCCTGACACCTCTTTAGCAGGCAGGCATCAATGCACCTTCTAACTTGTACTAGTCCTACTTTGGCTTAGTCAAATTATTGCCATGTTGGAGGGTTTGTGAGAGGGTCACAAGTCAAACCATGACGGGTCACATGAAAATTCCTCTGGTCCCCACAAATCACTAAAAAGGAATTTAAAAACCATAATCAATGGTGAGGGTAACATAATGTGGACATCACACCCACAAACATATGCAGCATTTGTTTTCTATGGTTTCAGACGGTGACGAGCACTCCTAACAAGTGTTGAGAGTTTTTGGAGTGTTGTGGTCAATCGACTATAAAACCTCCTTGGTTGCCATGCATGACACACAAGGTAGCCTCAAAATAGTAGGAAGTAACAAAAAACTCAACTTTCATCGCTGGTTTATGGGATAGCAAATTGTAAACAAAAAGTCCATCCATATCTCCAATATACAGTATAAGAAAATATTTTTACTATCCGTTTTCATAACTAAAGTTTGTTGTTACCATATTGGTTGATAGTGACAGTGTTTGTTTGTTTTTTGTTTCTTCATTTACATTTTTAATAACGAAAAAAGTAGGAATAAAACACTTTTCCTCTGGAATGAAGGGTGACTTCCCGCAGATTCTGACAAAGACTTAACTCGAGGGGAACGTTAAGTTTTAAATCAACATGAAAGCTATAAACAAATTCGACATGGTGAGTACAAAGCTGTCCTCCATGTTTGTTTGCGCTCCGTATCTCCCGTCAGAGCGAGCTATGATATTATAATACTTCCACTGAGCGAGCATGCTGGTACGTTGTTCAGGGAGCGGAGATTGTGTTGAGAATGACGCTACGCTAAAACAACGAAGCGGTTGAGAGCCAGCTAATGCAGGGTGTCTGCCAGTTTTATTTGGTTAAACTGACTTTTTCAGGCCCTTTAGCTCCAATTAGGATGACATGGAAGACCAATTTCAACTGAAGCTGAAAGAAGTGAAAAAGAAACCATCAGTAGCTAACAGAATACCACTAACGTTACTGCGTGACTGGGCTGATGTTTCAACGGAAAACAGCACACCAAGAAATCACATTTCAAAGACCACTGAAACTTAATTTAAGACTTACGTTAAATGTTATAGTTCGCTGTATCCGTGGCCATTTAAAGCCTTGAGTTTAGACAATAAAAATTAAGGCATTTTAAGACTTTTTCAGGAACCGACCCTGCTAACGTCAGCGTGACCGCTGACTTGGCATCGTTTAGCTCGCTGGCTAACGTTGGATAAATTACACATAACGTTACTCACCTAAAAGCAACAGTATTCCCAGGGACCACCATGACTTGCTACTGCCGAGCTGTGCCATGTTTCTCTCCGTCTGCTTCAGCGCTTGTCAAGGCGAATCACAGCAACACAACAGACACGACGGAACTAGCTAGGAGCTGTTTTGCTAGGCTAACGTTACAACAACAGGAGTCAAGCGCACTAGTTGGCTAGATTACAACGAGCGAGTCTTTGTAACGAGAACCGCTAACGTTTCAGGTAACAATTTTAAACTCTCTAAATACTTGTTTTTCAGCGATAAAAGCTGTTTAACATGCTATACGACGAGTTTTGCTCGTCGTTGACACTACCACCGCCACCACTGCAAAGAATGACTTCAGGGTCATGTGATTGAGGGTTTAAGAAACGCCCAGCCAAGTCACATGATTACATACAGTAGCTAGTTATTTTACATAACCTTTTTCTCCAAAACATATTTATATAATGGATGTATCAGCCTTGTGATTATTACTAAAGAAAAGAAAGCAAAAAGGCTACATGTCAACTGTTTTGATAGTATTAAGTCAATCTATATTTATCCAAATTTTAATTTAATGTGACAATGTTTCTTTTATCCTTTTTAATGTTTCATTTCCATTCCCCAGGGTTGTAGTACACTTGTTTGCATATGCTCTGTTCTGCAAAAAATAATAAATAGCCCTAAAGTCAATTACAAATATCCCTCTCTTGTTGCAGCACAGGGTCCATAAGCTTGGATCTGGGCATGTAATTAAAGGTCCCTAAGGTCAGGCTGCCAACCAGCTTCAGTCAGGTGACACTGAGCATTTCACGTGCCAATGTCAAAATGTATTCTCCTCTCAGTGCAACTTAGCCCCTCTTCACCTCAATTATTGACCCCTCTGCTGTTATTTCAATAGCCAGCTCAGTCTCACAAATCAGTGTGATTAGGCAAGTCATGACAAAGATGAAGCTTGGACCACACCAGATAACCTGAAGAAGCTTCATGCCGAGGCCAAGATGTTATGTCTGTCTGCAAAACCCCCCCCCACCCCCACCCCCGCTCTCTCTTTCTCTCATACACACACAAGCACAAACAAAAAACACTCAAGTGTCATTAGAACAGCCTATCTTGAACACAAGGTAGATACTTTAGATAGGCTGTCACTGGATACAAATGTCAAATCAATCGTAACTGTACCCTTTTGATAGATTATTCACATTGAGTGATTGAGTGTTAGCAAACAAACAACCACAACACTTTTACCTTTCACCCTCATGTAATCTGTAGCATTGTTTTTTTTACCGTCTGCTTGGTAACCTGTGGTTTGTCCTGTTCACGTCTTCAAACAACACAGACTGTATTTTTTTTTTTTAACACTTTTTATTGATTTTATTAGGTCTTCTTGACAAAAACAACATCGTTGCCAGGCATCATGGTATCCACAACATCCAGATAACAGACAATATATATTATGGATTATGAACAAGGGGTCTTTATACAGCACTACATAATTTGTATATAAGTTTCCTTGATTGGTAGAGCATACAGCAGAAGGAAGGCAAGTGACATTTTAAACAGTGAGGATGAGGGGGAAAAAGCCACCAAAAAAAAAAAAAAAAAAGCCACGTAGTTCTATGTTCCTTATTCCAACAAATATATTATCCATTTTGTCCATCTTGCGCAGTATAAGTCATTTCTCAGTCTCATAGGAAAGTCAGTCTTTCCATCTCATGAATCTCTTTGATGATTTCAAGCCAATTATCTACTGTAGGTGGATCGGCCTGTAACCATTTACGAGTGATTGCTTTTTTTGCTGCTACAGTCAATATTTTCAGGAGGTATCTGTCATTTCCTGTTATTCCTTCTGGTAGATTGCCCTAATAAAGTGACACGCACGTCAATGGAATCTGCTGCCCAAGAATATGCTGCATGATTCTCCAAATACTTTCCCAAAATAGTTGTATTTTTGGGCAGCTCCAAAAGATGTGGTGGTGATTTGCCCCATCATCCCCACAATTCCTCAACATGTATGGTCTATCAATGTATAGACTGTATTTTTAATGTATTCTTTTGCTATAACCTTGGAACCATTTCACCCAAACTCAGATTACCTAAACCCACTTTTTTAAGATGATAAACCCATAAATTCATAATATGCAATATAGTGAATACTATCAGCCTCCTGTAATACTATCAGCCTCCTGTAAATTGTATGAAATATGGTCTGTTCAAGAAAACATAAGTTATAACAGTATTCAATAAATTGTGATTGAAGATTATAACAGTTTACCAACCTTTTATTTTACCACCACATTACTGTGTAGATCTATTTAAAGAAGTCAAACATCCAGTCAAAAAAACAGCCATTCTATTCTCTAATCTATATGATCAGAAAGAACATATGAGGCAAAGGACCTCATCAGCACTGCTGAAATGAGCCAAGAGGAACAAACAGAGACAGGTTTCGGGGAAACAGAGTGGAAAATGACACAGAAAACTACTGCAGGTCTTGAAGGTTGTAAGATGCTTTGAAGGACAGACAGAGAGGAACTCAGAGCGTCAGTCCATTGACAGGTAGTGTGTATCGGTGTCAGTTCAGCCACTTCCTGTGATCAGAGTGAGGGGAAACGGAAAAAAGTGAAAGTTAGGTAACATTAACTAGAGCCCAGCAGCAACGCAGGAGAGAGAAAAAAGCCTTAATTCTCGAGAAAGAGAGACGAAGAGGGAGTGCGATGGACACACTGAGGACTGGTGTGTTTGTGCTCTTCGTGCTCTTGTTGCTTGTGTCTTCTACAGGTAAGTGCTGCGCATCCAAACAAGCTATTTTCCAATTGGCAATACTGAGTTTGGCAAAAGAGACGATGTGTTTGTATTTCTGCAAAAAAGACAACTATAGCTGACTGACTCATGGTTAAGGATGCAGGTGTTTGCCACAGTTTATAGGCCTTTGTTGAATTTATTTAGATTACTTACTTCCAGTGCGCGCCATCCAACACCCCATTATGAGCTCATTTCCATGGGTTTCTCTACAGAGGCCTTCTGCTGGTTAGATGCAATAGACAATCCAGGGATTTGCGGCTCTGCAGTATATCCCCCCCTAGGCCTTTCAATTGATTTTTCATTTGTACAGTGTCTTGATAGAAAGATCTAAAGGCAGCATGGTATTATGTGGTCGCCTTGCTGATTTCTGTATTACCAAAGAGCAAGAGAGTCAAAGAAGAGATGAGAGCAGATATTTTCTCTACACAGCATTTTGTTGTGGAAAATTACAGCTGCTTGAGGTTACGTTACTAGGAAAAGAAAATATAAGACATGATGGAACAATTGAATTTTCCATTTAATGTAATAAACATAGTTGTCTGTTTTTTGGAACATAAAGTGACAGAAAATTATAAGCATGCTTACTATCAGTTGACAAATCACAAGTTAAATCTACGAGAAACAAACTAAATATACTGTTTAAAGCTCTAAAGCTTTATGTACAGCAGGGACTTGCACTTTGCCTATTTTATTGTTCTTACTCTGCCTTCTTGTGCCTTTCTGCAAACAGTCATGCTGTCTCCTAGAATCACCTGTTGGCCTGTATGTTGTCACCTAGAATAACTAAATCTATATGTGGCTGGCTGAAATTCAAAGTACAGCATCCTGCTGCAATAAATGTTGGTGACCTAAAAAGATCCTGTAGGAAAGCTGAAAGAACATGTAGAAAACTAAGCTACATGTTCACCGTGCCATTCTAAAGGAAAAAATTGCTACTTATAATAAAACTGTTCGAAGTGAGAGAAGGGCCCACTTCTCTAAAATTATTACAGAGAATAGTGGAAACTCTAGGGTTTTATACTCCACCATTGATAGACTACTAAATCCAACCCCCTTCAACACACTCAGTCAGGCATCTGCTTTGAAATGTGAAGAAGTCACCTCTATAAGCATTGCTAATACAGCTAATACGATTGGTGACACACCCAAAAACAGCCCCCCAAAATTGAGATGTTTTAGCAATATTACGCAATCTGAACATGTGCTCTGGATCCAGTCCCTAGTACATTCCTCAAGAATGTATATGATAGTTTGGCTCCCTCTATTCTTAAGATAATTAATACCTCATTGGAAACAAGTATATTTCCTACTGCCTTTAAGACTGCTGTAGTGAAACCTCTACTTAAAAATTTGAATCTAGATAACACTATCCTTAGTAATTACAGGCCTATATACCTTCATGAACAAAGTACTTGAAAAAGTGTTTTTTAATCAGCTTAATACCTTCCTCAATGAAAACAATATCCTAGAGAAATTTCAATCAGGTTTTAGATCCAATCACAGCACAGAAACAGCCTTAGTCAAAATAGCAAATGATCTTAAACTTGCTACTGACTTAAACTTAAAAGTGTCAATCCTTATTCTTTTAGATTTTAGTGCAGCATTCGACACCATTGATCATAACATTTTACTTCACCGCCTTGAGAAGTAGGTTGGTCTCTCTGATAGTGTTTTAAACTGGTTTCAAACCTACATTACTGGGAGAGAATTTTATGTTAGTCTAGGGGATCATGTGTCTGTAAAACATGACTTACCTTTCGGTGTAGCCCAAGGGAGCTGTCTTGGTCCCTTGCTATTTTCCCTGTATATGCTTCCATTAGGTAACATCATTAGTCAACATAATGTTAATTTCCACAGCTACGCAGATGATACCCAACTTTACATTTCTGTTGAGCCAACAAACCCAGACAGCCTTTGCTCCCTGACCGCCTGTTTGGCCTCTATAAATCAGTGGATGAGTGACAACTTTTTAAAACTGAATGAGGATAAAACAGAGATACTCTTACTTGGACCAAACCCTTTTTAGTAAGCTCGGGAGCCTGGCTCACCAGACCAAATCACAAGTTAAGTCTAGGTGTCATTTTAGATTCGGATTTAAGTTTTAAACCCCATATTAGTAAAGTGACCCAGACAGCTTTCTTCCACCTGAGAAACGTTGCCAAAGTACGGCCATTTTTAACACAACAGGATGCTGAGAAACTAATTCATGCTTTTATCACTAGTACATTAGACTACTGCAATGCACTATTTACTGGTCTCCCAAAAAAGTCTACAAAGAAACTGGAACTCATACAGAATTCTGCTGCTAGACTTTTAACTAAGACCAAGAAGAGAGAGCATATCACTCCTGTTTTAGCTGAACTGCATTGGCTCCCTGTTTCTTTTAGAATTGATTTTAAGGTCCTTTTAATTACCTACAATGCTCTTAATGGCATAGCACCTTCATACATCTCTGACTTTTTAATATCCTATCAACCACAAAAAGCCCTTAGATCCTCCAATGCTGGTCTTTTAGTCGTGCCCAAAGTACTCCACAAACAAAGCGGGGAAGCTGCTTTTATGTATTATGCACCAAAATTGTGGAACGCCCTGCCCAAGTATATCAAACAGGCAAGCTCTGTGGACATTTTTTAAAAAGAGCTTAAAACTTACCTTTACTGGAAGGCTTTTAGCTAACTCATTTTTATCTTGTGATTTATGAGCTGCATTTTATGTATGAAAGGTGCTATACAAATAAAGTTTTATTATTATTATTATTATTAGTAGTAGTAGAAGTAGTATTCACATATTTTAATTTTCCACCCCAGATTTCATGTAAATTTTCATGCATTCACTGAAAATTGACAATTGCATTTACACTGCAAAATAATTTCACAAAACATTTATTTGGGTTGTTTTGTCTTGGGTCAATACAAACTATTCTATGAAAAATGAAATGGAAATTCTTGAATGAATTTGAAATTCTCTGAATTTCCTGTGAAAATATAAAATTCAGCAAATAGAAAACGTGATTTGTAAAATAATTTAGTCTGTTTATTTCATTTGGGCTTAACTGGCTCAGAAGTAGAAACTTGTGAACATTTCATGTTACCCACCTAATCGTTCATGCTGTAGTTAGGCATTTAGAAACAAAACCACTTTCAGTCCTTATTATATCTCAATCAGATTTATTATGATTTTCTTTTAAATACATCAATAAATTACCTCCCTCCAGACGCTATATATATAAAAACACTGCAGGTGTTCCCCAGTGACTTTCATTGTAAAATTAGGAAAATCAAAACATCCCTCAAAGTACGCAGATTACATTTGAAATAATTTAGTAAAGTATAAAGAATTATTATTTGAAGTAGATAATCAGTAATCCCTATCTGGTTACACGGAAGGTTAACCTTCCCAGCCCCGATGTGGCCCTATGCAGGATTGTTGTTTTGCATCTGACATTATGAGCCGATTAATGTTATTCTGTCTTGATTTCACCAGGTAATGTCCAACTGGCTGAGTTAGGAACAATCAGTAGGGACCAGGGAACCAGCAGCTATAGCAACAACACCCAAGAGGCCGTTCATTACTGTGATGTTGGCCATCACCAAACTACAGTACAGAAACATAATGACAGTAAACACATGTGCACTGACTGAAAGTTTCCTTCAAAGTAGTTTACATACATAAGAATGAAAAAGAAGAGAAGAAAGAAAGATCCTTGGTTATCACAAGGGTTGGCATGCCAACCATTATGGGAGTTAGAATGTGTCTTTGACCAATCAGACTGCTTGGTTAAAATCTACCAGTTCTGTAATACTAATTACAAATGTGAATTTTTGAATTATAATATACATGTAACACCACAATAAACATTTTGCCAACTGTGATACACATTTGGAACATGTTTCACATGTAGGTCAAGAACAGCTTCTTGAAGCAGTTTTAAATCTATTTGAGATCAGGAAGTTATAGCATCAGTGAATCGCACCACCGCTGGCCATGTTCTCACAACATGGCTTCTTTTCCAACCACAGAGAGATAAACTGAGCCTCTCCTAAACCACAGCGCACCCCGACTCACTGACAGGAAGAGACTTAATGTATTGAACTGCAGATATAGGTTTTTTTATTTCCTATTTCAGGGGACTTGCGTAATTCTCTGATGTATTTCTGCAACATTGCTGTTTTTCATTCCATGTATACTAATTTGATATATCTCATTAAATAGGTGCACACACACACACACACACACACACACACACATACATACATATACACACACACACACACACACACACACACACACACACACTGAAGTCCCTATGTCTCAGTCTCAGTCTCAATGTCTCAATAATTCTTTTCTGTTGTGTGTGTCCTGTAGAGGCTTATTTGACTGAGCCGGTCATCTGCTACATTCTGGATGGCTTCCTGATCCTTTACTGCATCGTTGCCACGGCATTGCTCTTCAGAGAGAAGGTGAGTTACAGTACAAGCACAGGTTTCAGTGTTTTCAAGACTGGGGCTGAGCAAAGGTAACTATAAAGTGCAGCCATATACAGGAAGTTATAGTGTGTTTGTTAAAAAACTGAAATATTATAAAGTACAGGAAATGCCATTCCTTCCTTGTCTGTTCTTTCATCTCTTCCTCTCTGTGCAGTTTTCTGCTCTTCCATCTGAAGCTGTGGGAGATTCGGCAGGTGTAAGTCTCCATGTCTAATCCCAAATCACAACTGTGTTTGAGTTTGATTTTATTGACATGCACTTGCATGATCTTCTCCATGTATTTGTTTGCCAATTTGCTGTTGATGACTATAAAGAGGTTTACACTGATACAAATTTGGGGGCCACAATATAGGTCAATGTGTATATTTGTGTGTGCATGTACGCATTTCAGTTTATGTTTGTGTATTTCTCACAGAAGCAAAAACAGGAAGCTAATGATGCCATTTATCAGGTAAGGAGGACTGTCTTAGTGGCGGCAGTAGTTACGCAAATTGGGTCACCTCCTCTAGTCTTTAGAGATAGAGTTGAACTAAACTATGCCGCTCTCCTGTGTGGTATTTCTTCTGTTTTTTTAAATTTTCCTCTCTAGGATCTTCAGAGACCTGAGGGCACCGATGCTTACCAGGTGATTGAAACAAAAGGAAGGGTAAGTAACTTGTGTTGATAAAGAGTTCAAAAAATTACCTTCCCATTCTGCCTTGGCTCCTACACCATCAATTATCATGTTGTATTTTGTCTCTAGAAACAAGCTCGCAAGAAAAAGAACACCCAGGTGAATGAGGTAAGAAGCTAGAGTTAGCCTACTCTCTTACAAAGATCTCAAACAAACAAAAAATTTGAAACAAAGCTATAGGGTATGGTCAAAATAAAGGGAACGCAAAAATAAGTAAGCACCACAGTCTCTCCATTAAAATGTTTATAAGCTGCAAAAGTTAAAATGGTATTGTTCCAGCCACTGGGATCTTAATCCAACAACCAACCAATGTTACATTTCTGAAAACATTTCCTCTAAGCACAATAAAGAAAACACCAGCATGAATATTCTCCAGAATTCCTCATTCTGTAATGGTGTGGCACACATTATCTAACATGGTTTCTGTCCATTCATCTCCTAAAGGGCAAAGCTAATACTAATAAATTTAGACATTGTGAATTTGGTCTCAGATGTCATTTCAGAATCCCCTATTAATGCCCATTTTGGATCATATCTCATCACTATTACAAAGGTTTGGCAAATGGCTGGCATCACTGCTGTGCTCTTCAAACCACCGTATAACAGCTTGTGCCTTGTTGATAAGGGATAACCCGGAACACAAATAAATGGATGACAACATCACTGAGAATTATTATAGTATTTACTAGAAATTGCCATCTTAGAGAAGACTTGATTCATTCCAGGCCAGGAAATGTTTCCTAATACAGAACTGCTACTGGAATGGATTACTATTGCATGTTTCCTTGTTATCTTGACCATACCCATTGTCTCCAAGCATGTGACGTCAAGGTCCAAAAGTCTGCAGGTTTTCATTCCCACCAAACACTACACCAGCTGATTTCACTGATTAACACACCTTCAACCGAATAGGGGGAACTACAGTGAAGTCAGCTGCTGTAGTGTTTGGTGGGAACCTGCAGACCCTCGACGGCACATGATCAGTGAGCACTGGTCTAGCCATTACAGAACTTCTATCTTAACTCTTTTCCCCTCCATCCATAGTCTCTCCCAGCAGAAGGCAGGGATAAGGACGCCTATGAAAGTTTGATCCCCCGTGCCTCAGCCCCACCTCTGCCTGCCCAGTGATGTCCCCTATGGTCAGCTGTGTGTCAGGAGACAACACTGTTAATTCCATCATAAGCTCCTCAGCTCTGTCCCGAAGCCATCAGAAACAGCTCTCTGTCTGGAGTTTTTAATCTATCTCTGATCTTGATGCCCTGCCATGTAGTAAAACAGATGTAGTAGTAGTAGTAGCAGATGTAGTAGTCTTAGTGTCACTTCTACATTCTTAGCAAGTGGCTGTTTATGCTGTAAATTATTATACCAGTATGACACATCATGTACATTGTATTCCAATAAAAGACAGGCTACATGTCAAAACACTTGGAAAATGGTTTAATGATGTTTACAACAAAAGAGAACTGTACAGTTTACAGTAAAAGATTATCTTTTATATGTGTATAAAAACAAAACAAACAAAAATACAGCAGACAAATGCATCAAAATCTACTATGTATCCTGATTCACATACTTAAAATTTCTACACAATCTTTCAGTTCTACGCCGCCATGACTGGAGGCTTTTTTTCTGTAGTCAGATCAGAGGAGTGTCCCTCAATGTCAGGTGAGCAGTGTTATAGTCCATAGTGGAACCCAGGACTCTTACGTCACAATGACGGTGCGAGTTCTAGAGTTCTAGAGAGTCGATTCAGAATTGACTGCAGAATCAGAAAACAGGAAAACGGGGACACATTCCTTTAGTTTAGCCCAAGCCTCCAAGTGAGAGTAATAAATGTTTTACAGAATGCATTTCTTGAGTTACACAAACAGAAGTAATATGTACATGGTTAGCGTTTATTTTTATTTTTTTCGTATTATTTTTCCTATTATTCTCTTGTTTTAAATCATGGTCACTTGGGCCGTGAACTGATATCACACACATGACACACCCAAAACATACAAAAATACTATATCTTTAACCTACCAAGAGTAAGACAGTTCTGCAATTAGTTCCATGCTGTGACAGAAAAAAGAGATACAACAAACAAACAAGAAGTTAAACAGACTTTTTCACTTAGTTTTCTCAGAAATATACCAAAATATACATCTAAGCTTTGGAATTACTGAGGCTAGGACTAAAGCCAGTGCTGGGTTTGTCTCTTAATACACATGCTGCGGGGTGAAAGAGAGAGAGAGAGAGGCAGAGAGAGAGAGACACAGGACAGAGAGTTATCTTTGGTATCTGCATTTGTCAAAAGTTAAATATTTGGATTTTTGCTTTGGGATAGCGCTTGTGAGATCCTACAACCTCACTTGGAATAAAGCATTAAACAAAGTGTCACTGAAGCCCATTGGCCAGAGTTCTGAGCCAGAGGGACACAGTCCATGCAGAGTGAAGGACCATGATGCATAGTGTCACAGCTGATCAGAGTCTGTAGAGAGAGACAATGTCAAAAGATAGAGCAAAGACAGAGAGAGGGAGAGAAAAAACAAAAAACAAACAGCGGTGAGACAGTGAATTGTAGAAACCACAGAATGTGTATTCCTGGAGACAACGCGGTATGTCCTGGGACTACAGTGTACAGATGAGGAGAGACGGACGCACTGTGAGAGGCAGGAACAGAGCATTTTCACGACAATCCTTGAGAAGGAAAAAAAAAAAAAAAAAAAGTAGATCCTAGCAACAGCGCTGAAGACAGACAGACATCGAGTCCTGAGCATTTACAGGGTGCACAGGATTAACCCTCAGTGTGTATTAACAAACATCACCCAGCTACCACCAGATCGGTTCATTTACGCGTCCGTCAGAGAAGCCCGCTTAGCCCTGAACAAACTCTACCGATCCCCACCCACAGGCACTGATACCACTGCATTGACAGGTCAAGTGTTTCCACGGAGTATACAGACGCATGCAAACAAACACCTCTGCCATACAGGCGTATCGAGAAAGTCGCGGTGCTCGGGTGAAGAGTGCGTAGCCGTTTGGATGCTGAGCAGTGAGGCAGGGATGGGTGAGAGATGGTGTAGTCCGTATACAATCACTAGAAGTCTTTGGTTAATGTTGTTACCACAGGAAAGAGAGAGCGAGTGAGAGCTGTGACAGCACACCAACATGTGAAAAGACACTAACATACCCACTCAAGAGTCAAATGAGGCAGGATTGTCAAATCAAAGAGATGCTCAAACGGGAGACCCTTAAAATGTCTATCTATGTTAATGTACATCAATCAATCAAAAAATCTTTTCAGAAGGGTGTATCTTTAAAATCAAAGTAAAAGAGTAAATGAAAAAAATCAAATACACTAAATAAATTATATATCTTTAAACAGTTACAACAAAACATTACTAAATAATGCTGAAACATCAGTGTGTGCCATGAGAGCACTGACTGGTGAAACATTAACAATGGGGGAAAAAAAGAAAAGAAAAAGCAGACATTCATGAGTACTGGTATGTATCCTGTCTCCCCCTTGTGGTGGCATTTTCCACAACCCTTCACTACATACAGGTAAGCGGGCTTCTCCAACGAGACCTTTTGTGTGTTTTGCTTTTTTTGTGATATTTTTAATTTTTTTTTTATTTTTTTTATTATTTCTAAAGTAGATTAAAGCAAGTTCCACTCAGTCTTGAGTTAGAAATGAGGTATACAACAGCTCCTTTGCCTTACTGGTGCTCCACGCTCCCTTTACCAACGCTAAACCAGCAAACCAATGTGGTGGGTCGACGTACTAAACAGATGCATGACTGATCCACAAGAGCATCTTAGAAACCGGGGATCCTCTACTGAACCGAAAGCATTAAAGCTAAGACAATGCCAAGGAGATCCTCAGGCGATGGCTAGTAGAGATCAAAAGGTTCTGTAAATTCTCTGAGGAAGAACTCTGACAGGAGTAGAGATGGATCGACTCAACACGGTTGCACCATCGTCTACCAAAAGCTTTCTTGGCAATGGATTGCTTAAAGGCTTCAGTTAATTCGTAGAGGAACCCCCTCTGACCAAAAAAACAAAAACAAAACAAAAAAAACCCCCAGAGTATTCTCATTTCTCACTTCTGTTTTAAATCACTCAAACATCCTCTGGAAGATGGGGAAAAAAATGCACCATAATGGTTTGCAGACTGCCTTCCCTATTCTCTCTCTTTAAGACACTCCAACACACACGCGCGCACGCACACACACCTGCTGGAGTTATTAGTAAAGCTTTTCTCACAGGTATCCTCAACCTGTCTGGGTCGTACCTACAAACATAGGTAGCGACGTCATCATGCCAGGACAGCACACGCCAAAATGCCCAAAGTACACTGTATTGTTTCAGTGAAAACAATGCACCAGGTGAGCTCAACACCAAGCCAGAGAGGAGTTGCCCTCTCGCTTGCTCTCACACACGCGCACATCAACAACAATGCTACAATGCTCATGTCTTCTACGTAACAATAAGGCATAAATGATAATGTTAATCTTCTTTGTCAAACTAAGAAAGCCAGTGATCTTGCCCTCTCACACTATACAAAACAATTAAAGGCATAAAGTAATATAAAAAAAATCAAATGATTGTTAAAGACAGCACAGCAAATCAAGTCCACAATGACTCAAACAAACAAATAAAAACTATTAAAGTTAAGATCAGATGCTTCAGAGTCTCCTTTTTCCTAACAACCACAGGACCTGTCCATCAGGAGAGCCTGAACAAGCCCCTCCTATTGAAAAGACCACGCCTATACACAACAGACACAGGTGTCAGCGACTCACGCACCGCAGAGGCGTGGTCCAAGATTTTTTTGGTCTTGACAGTTTTCAAAAATTGCTATCTTGCAATAATAAAAGGAAGTATTCGG